>NW_027288604.1:0-149933 GCF_037038585.1 Patagioenas fasciata
TCTAAACCTAACCCCAAATCTAAACCTAAAATCTAAACCTAAAATCTAAACCTAACCCCAAATCTAAACCTAAAATCTAAACCTAACCCCAAATCTAAACCTAACCCCCAAATCTAAACCTAAAATCTAAACCTAAACCCAAATCTAAACCTAAAATCTAAACCTAAAATCTAAACCTAACCCTAAATCTAACCTTAAATCTAAACCTAACCCCAAATCTAAACCTAAAATCTAAACCTAACCCCAAATCTAAACCTAACCCCAAATCTAAACCTAAAATCTAAACCTAACCCCAAATTTAAACCTAAAATCTAAACATAACCCCAAATCTAAACCCCAAATCTAAACCTAACCCCAAATTTAAACCTAACCCCAAATCTAAAACCTAAAATCTAAACCTAACCCCAAATCTAAACCTAAAATCTAAACCTAACCCCAAATCTAAACCTAACCCCAAATCTAAACCTAAAATCTGAACCTAAACCCAAATCTAAACCTAAAATCTAAACCTAACCCCAAATCTAAACCTAACCCCCAAATCTAAACCTTAAATCTAAACCTAACCCCAAATCTAAACCTAAAATCTAAACCTAACCCCAAATCTAAACCTAAAATCTAAACCTAAAATCTAAACCTAACCCCAAATTTAAACCTAAAATCTAAACCTAACCCCAAATCTAAACCTAAGCCCAAATCTAAACCTAAAAATCTAAACCTAACCCCAAATCTAAACCTAACCCCAAATCTAAACCTAAAATCTAAACCTAACCCCAAATCTAAACCTAAAATCTAAACCTAAAATCTAAACCTAACCCCAAATCTAAACCTAAAATCTAACCTAACCCCAAATCTAAACCTAACCCCATATCTAAACCTAAAATCTAAACCTAACCCCAAATCTAAACCTAACCCCAAATCTAAACCTAAATCTAAACCTAACCCAAATTAAACCTAAAATCTAAACCTAACCCCAAATCTAAACCTAAAATCTAAACCTAACCCCAACTCTAAACCTAACCCCAAATCTAACCTAAAATCTAAACCTAACCCCAATCTAAACCTAAAATCTAAGCCTAAAATCTAAACCTAACCCCAAATCTAAACCTAAAATCTAAACCTAACCCCAAATCTAAAACCTTACCCCAAATCTAAACCTAAAATCTAAACCTAACCCCAAATCTAAACCTAAAAATCTAAACCTAACCCCAAATCTAAACCTAAAATCTAAACCTAACCCCAAATCTACACCTAACCCCAAATCTAAACCTAAAATCTAAACCTAACCCCAAATCTAAACCTAAAATCTAAACCTAACCCCAAATCTAAACCTAAAATCTAAACCTAACTCCAAATCTAAACCTAACCCCAAATCTAAACCTAAAATCTAAACCTAACTCCAAATCTAAACCTAACCCCAAATCTAAACCTAAAATCTAAACCTAACCCCAAATCTAACCTAACCCCATATCTAAACGTAAAATCTAAACCTAACCCCAAATCTAAACCTAAAATCTAAACCTAACCCCAATTCTAAACCTAACCTCAAATCTAAACCTAAAATCTAAACCTAACCCCAAATCTAAACCTTACCCCAAATATAAACCTGAAATCTAAACCTAACCCCAAATCTAAACCTAAAATCTAAACCTAAAATCTAAACCTAACCCCAAATCTAAACCTAAAATCTAAACCTAACCCCATATCTAAACCTAAAATCTAAACCTAACCCCAAATCTAAACCTAACCCCAAATCTAAACCTAAAATCTAAACCTAACCCCAATCTAAACCTAACCCCAAATCTAAACCTAAAATCTAAAACCTAACCCCAAATCTAAACCTAAAATCTAACCTAACCCCAAATCTAAACCTAACCCCAAATCTAAACCTAACCCCAAATCTAAACCTAAAATCTAAACCTAACCCCAAATCTAAACCTAAAATCTAAACCTAACCCCATATCTAAACCTAAAATCTAAACCTAACCCCAAATCTAAACCTAACCCCAAATCTAAACCTAAAATCTAAACCTAACCCCAATCTAAACCTAACCCCAAATCTAAACCTAAAATCTAAACCTAAAATCTAAACCTAACCCCAAATCTAAACCTAAAATCTAAACCTAACCCCAAATCTAAACCTAACCCCAAATCTAAACCTAAAATCTAAACCTAAACCCAAATCTAAACCTAAAATCTAAACCTAAAATCTAAACCTAACCCTAAATCTAAACCTTAAATCTAAACCTAACCCCAAATCTAAACCTAAAATCTAAACCTAACCCCAAATCTAAACCTAACCCCAAATCTAAACCTAAAATCTAAACCTAACCCCAAATTTAAACCTAAAATCTAAACATAACCCCAAATCTAAACCCCAAATCTAAACCTAACCCCAAATTTAAACCTAACCCCAAATCTAAACCTAAAATCTAAACCTAACCCCAAATCTAAACCTAAAATCTAAACCTAACCCCAAATCTAAACCTAAAATCTAAACCTAACCCCAAATCTAAACCTAACCCCAAATCTAAACCTAAAATCTGAACCTAAACCCAAATCTAAACCTAAAATCTAAACCTAACCCCAAATCTAAACCTAACCCCAAATCTAAACCTTAAATCTAAACCTAACCCAAATCTAAACCTAAAATCTAAACCTAACCCCAAATCTAAACCTAAAATCTAAACCTAAAATCTAAACCTAACCCCAAATTTAAACCTAAAATCTAAACCTAACCCCAAATCTAAACCTAAGCCCAAATCTAAACCTAAAATCTAAACCTAACCCCAAATCTAAACCTAACCCCAAATCTAAACCTAAAATCTAAACCTAACCCCAAATCTAAACCTAAAATCTAAACCTAAAATCTAAACCTAACCCCAAATCTAAACCTAAAATCTAAACCTAACCCCAAATCTAAACCTAACCCCATATCTAAACCTAAAATCTAAACCTAACCCCAAATCTACACCTAACCCCAAATCTAAACCTAAAATCTAAACCTAACCCCAAATTTAAACCTAAAATCTAAACCTAACCCCAAATCTAAACCTAAAATCTAAACCTAACCCCAAATCTAAACCTAACCCCAAATCTAAACCTAAAATCTAAACCTAACCCCAAATCTAAACCTAAAATCTAAGCCTAAAATCAAACCTAACCCCAAATCTAAACCTAAAATCTAAACCTAACCCCCAAATCTACACCTAACCCCAAATCTAAACCTAAAATCTAAACCTAACTCCAAATCTAAACCTAACCCCAAATCTAAACCTAAAATCTAAACCTAACCCCAAATCTAAACCTAAGCCCAAATCTAAACCTAAAATCTAAACCTAACCCCAAATCTAAACCTTACCCCAAATCTAAACCTAAAATCTAAACCTAACCCCAAATCTAAACCTAAAATCTAAACCTAACCCCAAATCTAAACCTAAAATCTAAACCTAAACCCAAATCTACACCTAACCCCAAATCTAAACCTAAAATCTAAACCTAACCCCAAATCTAAACCTAAAATCTAACCTAACCCCAAATCTAAACCTAAAATCTAAACCTAACTCCAAATCTAAACCTAACCCCAAATCTAAACCTAAAATCTAAACCTAACTCCAAATCTAAACCTAACCCCAAATCTAAACCTAAAATCTAAACCTAACCCCAAATCTAAACCTAACCCCATATCTAAACGTAAAATCTAAACCTAACCCCCAAATCTAAACCTAAAATCTAAACCTAACCCAATTCTAAACCTAACCCCAAATCTAACCTAAAATCTAAACCTAACCCCAAATCTAAACCTTACCCCAAATATAAACCTGAAATCTAAACCTAACCCCAAATCTAAACCTAAAATCTAAACCTAAAATCTAAACCTAACCCCAAATCTAAACCTAAAATCTAAACCTAAACCCAAATCTAAAACTAACCCCAAATCTAAACCTAAAATCTAAACCTAACCCCAAATCTAAAACTAACCCCAAATCTAAACCTAAAATCTAAACCTAACCTAAAATCTAAACCTAACCCCAAATCTAAACCTAAAATCTAAACCTAACCCCAAATCTAAACCTTACCCCAAATATAAACCTAAAATCTAAACCTAACCCCAAATCTAAACCTAAAATCTAAACCTAACCCCAAATCTAAACCTAAAATCTAAACCTAACCCCAAATCTAAACCTAAAATCTAAACCTAAAATCTAAACCTAACCCCAAATCTAAACCTAAAATCTAAACCTAACCCCAAATCTAAACCTGAAATCTAAACCTAACCCCAAATCTAAACCTAAAATCTAAACCTAACCCCAAATCTAACCCTAACCCCAAATCTAAACCTAAAATCTAAACCTAACCCCAATTTAAACCTAAAATCTAAACCTAACCCCAAATCTAAACCCCAAATCTAAACCTAACCCCAAATTTAAACCTAACCCCCAAATCTAAACCTAAAATCTAAACCTAACCCCAAATCTAAACCTAAAATCTAAACCTAAAATCTAAACCTAACCCCAAATCTAAACCTAAAATCTAAACCTAACCCCAAATCTAAACCTAACCCCAAATCTAAACCTAAAATCTAAACCTAACCCCAAATTTAAACCTAAAATCTAAACATAACCCCAAATCTAAACCCCAAATCTAAACCTAACCCCAAATTTAAACCTAACCCCAAATCTAAACCTAAAATCTAAACCTAACCCCAAATCTAAACCTAAAATCTAAACCTAACCCCAAATCTAAACCTAAAATCTAAACCTAACCCCAAATCTAAACCTAACCCCAAATCTAAACCTAAAATCTGAACCTAAACCCAAATCTAAACCTAAAATCTAAACCTAACCCCAAATCTAAACCTAACCCCAAATCTAAACCTTAAATCTAAACCTAACCCCAAATCTAAACCTAAAATCTAAACCTAACCCCCAAATCTAAACCTAAAATCTAAACCTAAAATCTAAACCTAACCCAAATTAAACCTAAAATCTAAACCTAACCCCCAAATCTAAACCTAAGCCCAAATCTAAACCTAAAATCTAAACCTAACCCCAAATCTAAACCTAACCCCAAATCTAAACCTAAAATCTAAACCTAACCCCAAATCTAAACCTAAAATCTAAACCTAAAATCTAAACCTAACCCCAAATCTAAACCTAAAATCTAAACCTAACCCCAAATCTAAACCTAACCCCATATCTAAACCTAAAACTAAACCTAACCCCAAATCTAAACCTAACCCCAAATCTAAACCTAAAATCTAAACCTAACCCCAAATTTAAACCTAAAATCTAAACCTAACCCCAAATCTAAACCTAAAATCTAAACCTAACCCCAAATCTAAACCTAACCCCAAATCTAAACCTAAAATCTAAACCTAACCCCAAATCTAAACCTAAAATCTAAGCCTAAAATCTAAACCTAACCCCAAATCTAAACCTAAAATCTAAACCTAACCCCAAATCTACACCTAACCCCAAATCTAAACCTAAAATCTAAACCTAACTCCAAATCTAAACCTAACCCCAAATCTAAACCTAAAATCTAAACCTAACCCCAAATCTAAACCTAACCCCAAATCTAAACCTAAAATCTAAACCTAACCCCAAATCTAAACCTTACCCCAAATCTAAACCTAAAATCTAAACCTAACCCCAAATCTAAACCTAAAATCTAAACCTAACCCCAAATCTAAACCTAAAATCTAAACCTAACCCCAAATCTACACCTAACCCCAAATCTAAACCTAAAATCTAAACCTAACCCCAAATCTAAACCTAAAATCTAAACCTAACCCCAAATCTAAACCTAAAATCTAAACCTAACTCCAAATCTAAACCTAACCCCAAATCTAAACCTAAAATCTAAACCTAACTCCAAATCTAAACCTAACCCCAAATCTAAACCTAAAATCTAAACCTAACCCCAAATCTAAACCTAACCCCATATCTAAACGTAAAATCTAAACCTAACCCCAAATCTAAACCTAAAATCTAAACCTAACCCCAATTCTAAACCTAACCCCAAATCTAAACCTAAAATCTAAACCTAACCCCAAATCTAAACCTTACCCCAAATATAAACCTGAAATCTAAACCTAACCCCAAATCTAAACCTAAAATCTAAACCTAAAATCTAAACCTAACCCCAAATCTAAACCTAAAATCTAAACCTAAACCCAAATCTAAAACTAACCCCAAATCTAAACCTAAAATCTAAACCTAACCCCAAATCTAAAACTAACCCCAAATCTAAACCTAAAATCTAAACCTAACCTAAAATCTAAACCTAACCCCAAATCTAAACCTAAAATCTAAACCTAACCCCAAATCTAAACCTTACCCCAAATATAAACCTAAAATCTAAACCTAACCCCAAATCTAAACCTAAAATCTAAACCTAACCCCAAATCTAAACCTAAAATCTAAACCTAACCCCAAATCTAAACCTAAAATCTAAACCTAAAATCTAAACCTAACCCCAAATCTAAACCTAACCCCAAATCTAAACCTAAAATCTAAACCTAACCCCAAATCTAAACCTGAAATCTAAACCTAACCCCAAATCTAAACCTAAAATCTAAACCTAACCCCAAATCTAAACCTAAAATCTAAACCTAAAATCTAAACCTAACCCCAAATCTAAACCTAACCCCAAATCTAAACCTAAAATCTAAACCTAACCCCAAATCTAAACCTAAAATCTAAACCTAACCCCAAATCTAAACCTTACCCCAAATATAAACCTAAAATCTAAACCTAACCCCAAATCTAAACCTAAAATCTAAACCTAACCCCAAATCTAAACCTAAAATCTAAACCTAACCCCAAATCTAAACCTAAAATCTAAACCTAACCCCAAATCTAAACCTAACCCCAAATCTAAACCTAAAATCTAAACCTAACCCCAAATTTAAACCTAAAATCTAAACCTAACCCCAAATCTAAACCCCAAATCTAAACCTAACCCCAAATTTAAACCTAACCCCAAATCTAAACCTAAAATCTAAACCTAACCCCAAATCTAAACCTAAAATCTAAACCTAAAATCTAAACCTAACCCCAAATCTAAACCTAAAATCTAAACCTAACCCCAAATCTAAACCTAACCCCAAATCTAAACCTAACCCCAAATCTAAACCTAAAATCTAAACCTAACCCCAAATCTAAACCTAAAATCTAAACCTAACCCCAAATCTAAACCTAACCCCAAATCTAAACCTAAAATCTAAACCTAAACCCAAATCTAAACCTAAAATCTAAACCTAACCCCAAATCTAAACCTAACCCCAAATCTAAACCTTAAATCTAAACCTAACCCCAAATCTAAACCTAAAATCTAAACCTAACCCCAAATCTAAACCTAACCCCAAATCTAAACCTAAAATCTAAACCTAAAATCTAAACCTAACCCCAAATCTAAACCTAAAATCTAAACCTAACCCCAAATCTAAACCTAACCCCATATGTAAACCTAAAATCTAAACCTAACCCCAAATCTAAACCTAAAATCTAAACCTAACCCCAAATCTAAACCTAACCCCAAATCTAAACCTAAAATCTAAACCTAATCCCAAATCTAAACCTTACCCCAAATATAAACCTAAAATCTAAACATAACCCCAAATCTAAACCTAAATTCTAAACCTAACCCCAAATCTAAACCTAAAATCTAAACCTAACCCCAAATCTAAACCTAAAATCTAAACCTAAAATCTAAACCTAACCCCAAATCTAAACCTAACCCCAAATCTAAACCTAAAATCTAAACCTAAACCCAAATCTAAACCTAAAATCTAAACCTAAAATCTAAACCTAACCCCAAATCTAAACCTAACCCCAAATCTAAACCTAAAATCTAAACCTAACCCCAAATTTAAACCTAAAATCTAAACATAACCCCAAAACTAAACCCCAAATCTAAACCTAACCCCAAATTTAAACCTAACCCCAAATCTAAACCTAAAATCTAAACCTAACCCCAAACCTAAACCTAAAATCTAAACCTAAAATCTAAACCTAACCCCAAATCTAAACCTAAAATCTAAACCTAACCCCAAATCTAAACCTAACCCCAAATCTAAACCTAACCCCAAATCTAAACCTAAAATCAAAACCTAACCCCAAATCTAAACCTAAAATCTAAACCTAACCCCAAATCTAAACCTAACCCCAAATCTAAACCTAAAATCTAAACCTAAACCCAAATCTAAACCTAAAATCTAAACCTAACCCCAAATCTAAACCTAACCCCAAATCTAAACCTAAAATATAAACCTAACCCCAAATCTAAACCTAAAATCTAAACCTAACCCCAAATCTAAACCTAACCCCATATCTAAACCTAAAATCTAAACCTAACCCCAAATCTAAACCTAACCCCAAATCTAAACCTAAAATCTAAACCTAACCCCAAATTTAAACCTAAAATCTAAACCTAACCCCAAATCTAAACCTAAAATCTAAACCTAACCCCAAATCTAAACCTAACCCCAAATCTAAACCTAAAATCTAAACCTAACCCCAAATCTAAACCTAAAATCTAAGCCTAAAATCTAAAACTAACCCCAAATCTAAACCTAACCCCAAATCTAAACCTAAAATCTAAACCTAACCCCAAATCTAAACCTAAAATCTAAGCCTAAAATCTAAACCTAACCCCAAATCTAAACCTAAAATCTAAACCTAACCCCAAATCTACACCTAACCCCAAATCTAAACCTAAAATCTAAACCTAACTCCAAATCTAAACCTAACCCCAAATCTAAACCTAAAATCTAAACCTAACCCCAAATCTAAACCTAACCCCAAATCTAAACCTAAAATCTAAACCTAAAATCTAAACCTAACCCCAAATCTAAACCTAAAATCTAAACCTAACCCCAAATCTAAACCTAAAATATAAACCTAACCCCAAATCTACACCTAACCCCAAATCTAAACCTAAAATCTAAACCTAACCCCAAATCTAAACCTAAAATCTAAACCTAACCCCAAATCTAAACCTAAAATCTAAACCTAACTCCAAATCTAAACCTAACCCCAAATCTAAACCTAAAATCTAAACCTAACTCCAAATCTAAACCTAACCCCAAATCTAAACCTAAAATCTAAACCTAACCCCAAATCTAAACCTAAACCCATATCTAAACGTAAAATCTAAACCTAACCCCAAATCTAAACCTAAAATCTAAACCTAACCCCAATTCTAAACCTAACCCCAAATCTAAACCTAAAATCTAAACCTAACCCCAAGTCTAAACCTTATCCCAAATATAAACCTGAAATCTAAACCTAACCCCAAATCTAAACCTAAAATCTAAACCTAAAATCTAAACCTAACCCCAAATCTAAACCTAAAATCTAAACCTAACCCCAAATCTAAAACTAACCCCAAATCTAAACCTAAAATCTAAACCTAACCTAAAATCTAAACCTAACCCCAAATCTAAACCTAAAATCTAAACCTAACCCCAAATCTAAACCTTAAATCTAAACCTAACACCAAATCTAAACCTAACCCCAAATCTAAACCTAAAATCTAAACCTAAAATCTAAACCTAATCCCAAATCTAAACCTAACCCCAAATCTAAACCTAAAATCTAAACCTAACCCCAAATCTAAACCTAACCCCAAATCTAAACCTAACCCCAAATCTAAACCTAACCCCAAATCTAAACCTAAAATCTAAACCTAACCCCAAATCTAAACCTAACCCCAAATCTAAACCTAAAATCTAAACCTAACCCCAAATCTAAACCTAACCCCAAATCTAAACCTAAAATCTAAACCTAACCCCAAATCTAAACCTAAAATCTAAACCTAAAATCTAAACCTAACCCCAAATCTAAACCTAAAATCTAAACCTAACCCCAAATCTAAACCTAACCCCATATCTAAACCTAAAATCTAAACCTAACCCCAAATCTAAACCTAAAATCTAAACCTAACCCCAAATCTAAACCTAACCCCATATCTAAACCTAAAATATAAACCTAACCCCAAATCTAAACCTAAAATCTAAACCTAACCCCAAATCTACACCTAACCCCAAATCTAAACCTAAAATCTAAACCTAATCCCAAATCTAAACCTTACCCCAAATATAAACCTAAAATCTAAACATAACCCCAAATCTAAACCTAAAATCTAAACCTAACCCCAAATCTAAACCTAAAATCTAAACCTAACCCCAAATCTAAACCTAAAATCTAAACCTAAAATCTAAACCTAACCCCAAATCTAAACCTAAAATCTAAACCTAACCCCAAATCTAAACCTAACCCCAAATCTAAACTAAAATCTAAACCTAAAATCTAAACCTAACCCCAAATCTAAACCTAAAATCTAAACCTAACCCCAAATCTAAACCTAACCCCAAATCTAAACCTAAAATCTAAACCTAAACCCAAATCTAAACCTAAAATCTAAACCTAAAATCTAAACCTAACCCTAAATCTAAACCTTAAATCTAAACCTAACCCCAAATCTAAACCTAAAATCTAAACCTAACCCCAAATCTAAACCTAACCCCAAATCTAAACCTAAAATCTAAACCTAACCCCAAATTTAAACCTAAAATCTAAACATAACCCCAAATCTAAACCCCAAATCTAAACCTAACCCCAAATTTAAACCTAACCCCAAATCTAAACCTAAAATCTAAACCTAACCCCAAATCTAAACCTAAAATCTAAACCTAAAATATAAACCTAACCCCAAATCTAAACCTAAAATCTAAACCTAACCCCAAATCTAAACCTAACCCCAAATCTAAACCTAACCCCAAATCTAAACCTAAAATCTAAACCTAACCCCAAATCTAAACCTAAAATCTAAACCTAACCCCAAATCTAAACCTAACCCCAAATCTAAACCTAAAATCTGAACCTAAACCCAAATCTAAACCTAAAATCTAAACCTAACCCCAAATCTAAACCTAACCCCAAATCTAAACCTAAAATCTAAACCTAACCCCACATCTAAACCTAAAATCTAAACCTAACCCCAAATCTAAACCAAAAATCTAAACCTAAAATCTAAACCTAACCCCAAATCTAAACCTAAAATCTAAACCTAACCCCAAATCTAAACCTAAGCCCAAATCTAAACCTAAAATCTAAACCTAACCCCAAATCTAAACCTAACCCCAAATCTAAACCTAAAATCTAAACCTAACCCCAAATCTAAACCTAAAATCTAAACCTAAAATCTAAACCTAACCCCAAATCTAAACCTAAAATCTAAACCTAACCCCAAATCTAAACCTAACCCCATATCTAAACCTAAAATCTAAACCTAACCCCAAATCTAAACCTAACCCCAAATCTAAACCTAAAATCTAAACCTAACCCCAAATCTAAACCTAAAATCTAAACCTAACCCCAAATCTAAACCTAACCCCAAATCTAAACCTAAAATCTAAACCTAACCCCAAATCTAAACCTAAAATCTAAGCCTAAAATCTAAACCTAACCCCAAATCTAAACCTAAAATCTAAACCTAACCCCAAATCTACACCTAACCCCAAATCTAAACCTAAAATCTAAACCTAACTCCAAATCTAAACCTAACCCCAAATCTAAACCTAAAATCTAAACCTAACCCCAAATCTAAACCTAACCACAAATCTAAACCTAAAATGTAAACCTAACCCCAAATCTAAACCTTACCCCAAATCTAAACCTAAAATCTAAACCTAACCCCAAATCTAAACCTAAAATCTAAACCTAACCCCAAATCTAAACCTAAAATCTAAACCTAACCCCAAATCTACACCTAACCCCAAATCTAAACCTAAAATCTAAACCTAACCCCAAATCTAAACCTAAAATATAAACCTAACCCCAAATCTAAACCTAAAATCTAAACCTAACCCCAAATCTAAACCTAAAATCTAAACCTAACTCCAAATCTAAAGCTAACCCCAAATCTAAACCTAAAATCTAAACCTAACCCCAAATCTAAACCTAACCCCATATCTAAACGTAAAATCTAAACCTAACCCCAAATCTAAACCTAAAATCTAAACCTAACCCCAATTCTAAACCTAACCCCAAATCTAAACCTAAAATCTAAACCTAACCCCAAATCTAAACCTTACCCCAAATATAAACCTGAAATCTAAACCTAACCCCAAATCTAAACCTAAAATCTAAACCTAAAATCTAAACCTAACCCCAAATCTAAACCTAAAATCTAAACCTAACCCCAAATCTAAAACTAACCCCAAATCTAAACCTAAAATCTAAACCTAACCCCAAATCTAAACCTAAAATCTAAACCTAACCTAAAATCTAAACCTAACCCCAAATCTAAACCTAAAATCTAAACCTAACCCCAAATCTAAACCTTACCCTAAATATAAACCTAAAATCTAAACCTAACCCCAAATCTAAACCTAAAATCTAAACCTAACCCCAAATCTAAACCTAAAATCTAAACCTAAAATCTAAACCTAACCCCAAATCTAAACCTAACCCCAAATCTAAACCTAAAATCTAAACCTAACCCCAAATCTAAACCTAAAATCTAAACCTAACCCCAAATCTAAACCTAAAATCTAAACCTAACCCCAAATCTAAACCTAAAATCTAAACCTAAAATCTAAACCTAACCCCAAATCTAAACCTAACCCCAAATCTAAACCTAAAATCTAAACCTAACCCCAAATCTAAACCTAAAATCTAAACCTAACCCCAAATCTAAACCTTACCCCAAATATAAACCTAAAATCTAAACCTAACCCCAAATCTAAACCTAAAATCTAAACCTAACCCCAAATCTAAACCTAAAATCTAAACCTAACCCCAAATCTAAACCAAAAATCTAAACCTAAAATCTAAACCTAACCCCAAATCTAAACCTAAAATCTAAACCTAACCCCAAATCTAAACCTAACCCCAAATCTAAACCTAAAATCTAAACCTAACCCCAAATCTAAACCTAAAATCTAAACCTAACCCCAAATCTAAACCTAACCCCAAATCTAAACCTAAAATCTAAACCTAACCCCAAATCTAAACCTAACCCCAAATCTAAACCTAAAATCTAAACCTAACCCCAAATCTAAACCTAAAATCTAAACCTAAAATCTAAACCTAACCCCAAATCTAAACCTAAAATCTAAACCTAACCCCAAATCTAAACCTAACCCCATATCTAAACCTAAAATCTAAACCTAACCCCAAATCTAAACCTAAAATCTAAACCTAACCCCAAATCTAAACCTAACCCCATATCTAAACCTAAAATATAAACCTAACCCCAAATCTAAACCTAAAATCTAAACCTAACCCCAAATCTACACCTAACCCCAAATCTAAACCTAAAATCTAAACCTAATCCCAAATCTAAACCTTACCCCAAATATAAACCTAAAATCTAAACATAACCCCAAATCTAAACCTAAAATCTAAACCTAACCCCAAATCTAAACCTAAAATCTAAACCTAACCCCAAATCTAAACCTAAAATCTAAACCTAAAATCTAAACCTAACCCCAAATCTAAACCTAAAATCTAAACCTAACCCCAAATCTAAACCTAACCCCAAATCTAAACTAAAATCTAAACCTAAAATCTAAACCTAACCCCAAATCTAAACCTAAAATCTAAACCTAACCCCAAATCTAAACCTAACCCCAAATCTAAACCTAAAATCTAAACCTAACCCCAAATCTAAACCTAAAATCTAAACCTAAAATCTAAACCTAACCCTAAATCTAAACCTTAAATCTAAACCTAACCCCAAATCTAAACCTAAAATCTAAACCTAACCCCAAATCTAAACCTAACCCCAAATCTAAACCTAAAATCTAAACCTAACCCCAAATTTAAACCTAAAATCTAAACATAACCCCAAATCTAAACCCCAAATCTAAACCTAACCCCAAATTTAAACCTAACCCCAAATCTAAACCTAAAATCTAAACCTAACCCCAAATCTAAACCTAAAATCTAAACCTAAAATATAAACCTAACCCCAAATCTAAACCTAAAATCTAAACCTAACCCCAAATCTAAACCTAACCCCAAATCTAAACCTAACCCCAAATCTAAACCTAAAATCTAAACCTAACCCCAAATCTAAACCTAAAATCTAAACCTAACCCCAAATCTAAACCTAACCCCAAATCTAAACCTAAAATCTGAACCTAAACCCAAATCTAAACCTAAAATCTAAACCTAACCCCAAATCTAAACCTAACCCCAAATCTAAACCTTAAATCTAAACCTAACCCCACATCTAAACCTAAAATCTAAACCTAACCCCAAATCTAAACCAAAAATCTAAACCTAAAATCTAAACCTAACCCCAAATCTAAACCTAAAATCTAAACCTAACCCCAAATCTAAACCTAAGCCCAAATCTAAACCTAAAATCTAAACCTAACCCCAAATCTAAACCTAACCCCAAATCTAAACCTAAAATCTAAACCTAACCCCAAATCTAAACCTAAAATCTAAACCTAAAATCTAAACCTAACCCCAAATCTAAACCTAAAATCTAAACCTAACCCCAAATCTAAACCTAACCCCATATCTAAACCTAAAATCTAAACCTAACCCCAAATCTAAACCTAACCCCAAATCTAAACCTAAAATCTAAACCTAACCCCAAATCTAAACCTAAAATCTAAACCTAACCCCAAATCTAAACCTAACCCCAAATCTAAACCTAAAATCTAAACCTAACCCCAAATCTAAACCTAAAATCTAAGCCTAAAATCTAAACCTAACCCCAAATCTAAACCTAAAATCTAAACCTAACCCCAAATCTACACCTAACCCCAAATCTAAACCTAAAATCTAAACCTAACTCCAAATCTAAACCTAACCCCAAATCTAAACCTAAAATCTAAACCTAACCCCAAATCTAAACCTAACCCCAAATCTAAACCTAAAATGTAAACCTAACCCCAAATCTAAACCTTACCCCAAATCTAAACCTAAAATCTAAACCTAACCCCAAATCTAAACCTAAAATCTAAACCTAACCCCAAATCTAAACCTAAAATCTAAACCTAACCCCAAATCTACACCTAACCCCAAATCTAAACCTAAAATCTAAACCTAACCCCAAATCTAAACCTAAAATATAAACCTAACCCCAAATCTAAACCTAAAATCTAAACCTAACCCCAAATCTAAACCTAAAATCTAAACCTAACTCCAAATCTAAAGCTAACCCCAAATCTAAACCTAAAATCTAAACCTAACCCCAAATCTAAACCTAACCCCATATCTAAACGTAAAATCTAAACCTAACCCCAAATCTAAACCTAAAATCTAAACCTAACCCCAATTCTAAACCTAACCCCAAATCTAAACCTAAAATCTAAACCTAACCCCAAATCTAAACCTTACCCCAAATATAAACCTGAAATCTAAACCTAACCCCAAATCTAAACCTAAAATCTAAACCTAAAATCTAAACCTAACCCCAAATCTAAACCTAAAATCTAAACCTAACCCCAAATCTAAAACTAACCCCAAATCTAAACCTAAAATCTAAACCTAAAATCTAAACCTAACCCCAAATCTAAACCTAAAATCTAAACCTAACCCCAAATCTAAACCTAACCCCAAATCTAAACTAAAATCTAAACCTAAAATCTAAACCTAACCCCAAATCTAAACCTAAAATCTAAACCTAACCCCAAATCTAAACCTAACCCCAAATCTAAACCTAAAATCTAAACCTAACCCCAAATCTAAACCTAAAATCTAAACCTAAAATCTAAACCTAACCCTAAATCTAAACCTTAAATCTAAACCTAACCCCAAATCTAAACCTAAAATCTAAACCTAACCCCAAATCTAAACCTAACCCCAAATCTAAACCTAAAATCTAAACCTAACCCCAAATTTAAACCTAAAATCTAAACATAACCCCAAATCTAAACCCCAAATCTAAACCTAACCCCAAATTTAAACCTAACCCCAAATCTAAACCTAAAATCTAAACCTAACCCCAAATCTAAACCTAAAATCTAAACCTAAAATATAAACCTAACCCCAAATCTAAACCTAAAATCTAAACCTAACCCCAAATCTAAACCTAACCCCAAATCTAAACCTAACCCCAAATCTAAACCTAAAATCTAAACCTAACCCCAAATCTAAACCTAAAATCTAAACCTAACCCCAAATCTAAACCTAACCCCAAATCTAAACCTAAAATCTGAACCTAAACCCAAATCTAAACCTAAAATCTAAACCTAACCCCAAATCTAAACCTAACCCCAAATCTAAACCTTAAATCTAAACCTAACCCCACATCTAAACCTAAAATCTAAACCTAACCCCAAATCTAAACCAAAAATCTAAACCTAAAATCTAAACCTAACCCCAAATCTAAACCTAAAATCTAAACCTAACCCCAAATCTAAACCTAAGCCCAAATCTAAACCTAAAATCTAAACCTAACCCCAAATCTAAACCTAACCCCAAATCTAAACCTAAAATCTAAACCTAACCCCAAATCTAAACCTAAAATCTAAACCTAAAATCTAAACCTAACCCCAAATCTAAACCTAAAATCTAAACCTAACCCCAAATCTAAACCTAACCCCATATCTAAACCTAAAATCTAAACCTAACCCCAAATCTAAACCTAACCCCAAATCTAAACCTAAAATCTAAACCTAACCCCAAATCTAAACCTAAAATCTAAACCTAACCCCAAATCTAAACCTAACCCCAAATCTAAACCTAAAATCTAAACCTAACCCCAAATCTAAACCTAAAATCTAAGCCTAAAATCTAAACCTAACCCCAAATCTAAACCTAAAATCTAAACCTAACCCCAAATCTACACCTAACCCCAAATCTAAACCTAAAATCTAAACCTAACTCCAAATCTAAACCTAACCCCAAATCTAAACCTAAAATCTAAACCTAACCCCAAATCTAAACCTAACCCCAAATCTAAACCTAAAATGTAAACCTAACCCCAAATCTAAACCTTACCCCAAATCTAAACCTAAAATCTAAACCTAACCCCAAATCTAAACCTAAAATCTAAACCTAACCCCAAATCTAAACCTAAAATCTAAACCTAACCCCAAATCTACACCTAACCCCAAATCTAAACCTAAAATCTAAACCTAACCCCAAATCTAAACCTAAAATATAAACCTAACCCCAAATCTAAACCTAAAATCTAAACCTAACCCCAAATCTAAACCTAAAATCTAAACCTAACTCCAAATCTAAAGCTAACCCCAAATCTAAACCTAAAATCTAAACCTAACCCCAAATCTAAACCTAACCCCATATCTAAACGTAAAATCTAAACCTAACCCCAAATCTAAACCTAAAATCTAAACCTAACCCCAATTCTAAACCTAACCCCAAATCTAAACCTAAAATCTAAACCTAACCCCAAATCTAAACCTTACCCCAAATATAAACCTGAAATCTAAACCTAACCCCAAATCTAAACCTAAAATCTAAACCTAAAATCTAAACCTAACCCCAAATCTAAACCTAAAATCTAAACCTAACCCCAAATCTAAAACTAACCCCAAATCTAAACCTAAAATCTAAACCTAACCCCAAATCTAAACCTAAAATCTAAACCTAACCTAAAATCTAAACCTAACCCCAAATCTAAACCTAAAATCTAAACCTAACCCCAAATCTAAACCTTACCCTAAATATAAACCTAAAATCTAAACCTAACCCCAAATCTAAACCTAAAATCTAAACCTAACCCCAAATCTAAACCTAAAATCTAAACCTAAAATCTAAACCTAACCCCAAATCTAAACCTAACCCCAAATCTAAACCTAAAATCTAAACCTAACCCCAAATCTAAACCTAAAATCTAAACCTAACCCCAAATCTAAACCTAAAATCTAAACCTAACCCCAAATCTAAACCTAAAATCTAAACCTAAAATCTAAACCTAACCCCAAATCTAAACCTAACCCCAAATCTAAACCTAAAATCTAAACCTAACCCCAAATCTAAACCTAAAATCTAAACCTAACCCCAAATCTAAACCTTACCCCAAATATAAACCTAAAATCTAAACCTAACCCCAAATCTAAACCTAAAATCTAAACCTAACCCCAAATCTAAACCTAAAATCTAAACCTAACCCCAAATCTAAACCAAAAATCTAAACCTAAAATCTAAACCTAACCCCAAATCTAAACCTAAAATCTAAACCTAACCCCAAATCTAAACCTAAGCCCAAATCTAAATCTAAAATCTAAACCTAACCCCAAATCTAAACCTAACCCCAAATCTAAACCTAAAATCTAAACCTAACCCCAAATCTAAACCTAAAATCTAAACCTAAAATCTAAACCTAACCCCAAATCTAAACCTAAAATCTAAACCTAACCCCAAATCTAAACCTAACCCCATATCTAAACCTAAAATCTAAACCTAACCCCAAATCTAAACCTAACCCCAAATCTAAACCTAAAATCTAAACCTAACCCCAAATCTAAACCTAAAATCTAAACCTAACCCCAAATCTAAACCTAACCCCAAATCTAAACCTAAAATCTAAACCTAACCCCAAATCTAAACCTAAAATCTAAGCCTAAAATCTAAACCTAACCCCAAATCTAAACCTAAAATCTAAACCTAACCCCAAATCTACACCTAACCCCAAATCTAAACCTAAAATCTAAACCTAACTCCAAATCTAAACCTAACCCCAAATCTAAACCTAAAATCTAAACCTAACCCCAAATCTAAACCTAACCCCAAATCTAAACCTAAAATCTAAACCTAACCCCAAATCTAAACCTTACCCCAAATCTAAACCTAAAATCTAAACCTAACCCCAAATCTAAACCTAAAATCTAAACCTAACCCCAAATCTAAACCTAAAATCTAAACCTAACCCCAAATCTACACCTAACCCCAAATCTAAACCTAAAATCTAAACCTAACCCCAAATCTAAACCTAAAATATAAACCTAACCCCAAATCTAAACCTAAAATCTAAACCTAACTCCAAATCTAAACCTAACCCCAAATCTAAACCTAAAATCTAAACCTAACTCCAAATCTAAACCTAACCCCAAATCTAAACCTAAAATCTAAACCTAACCCCAAATCTAAACCTAACCCCATATCTAAACGTAAAATCTAAACCTAACCCCAAATCTAAACCTAAAATCTAAACCTAACCCCAATTCTAAACCTAACCCCAAATCTAAACCTAAAATCTAAACCTAACCCCAAATCTAAACCTTACCCCAAATATAAACCTGAAATCTAAACCTAACCCCAAATCTAAACCTAAAATCTAAACCTAAAATCTAAAACTAACCCCAAATCTAAACCTAAAATCTAAACCTAACCCCAAATCTAAACCTAAAATCTAAACCTAACCTAAAATCTAAACCTAACCCCAAATCTAAACCTAAAATCTAAACCTAACCCCAAATCTAAACCTTACCCTAAATATAAACCTAAAATCTAAACCTAACCCCAAATCTAAACCTAAAATCTAAACCTAACCCCAAATCTAAACCTAAAATCTAAACCTAACCCCAAATCTAAACCTAAAATCTAAACCTAAAATCTAAACCTAACCCCAAATCTAAACCTAACCCCAAATCTAAACCTAAAATCTAAACCTAACCCCAAATCTAAACCTAAAATCTAAACCTAACCCCAAATCTAAACCTAAAATCTAAACCTAACCCCAAATCTAAACCTAAAATCTAAACCTAAAATCTAAACCTAACCCCAAATCTAAACCTAACCCCAAATCTAAACCTAAAATCTAAACCTAACCCCAAATCTAAACCTAAAATCTAAACCTAAAATCTAAACCTAACCCCAAATCTAAACCTAACCCCAAATCTAAACCTAAAATCTAAACCTAACCCCAAATCTAAACCTAAAATCTAAACCTAACCCCAAATCTAAACCTTACCCCAAATATAAACCTAAAATCTAAACCTAACCCCAAATCTAAACCTAAAATCTAAACCTAACCCCAAATCTAAACCTAAAATCTAAACCTAACCCCAAATCTAAACCTAAAATCTAAACCTAACCCCAAATCTAAACCTAAAATCTAAATCTAAAATCTAAACCTAACCCCAAATCTAAACCTAACCCCAAATCTAAACCTAAAATCTAAACCTAACCCCAAATCTAAACCTAAAATCTAAACCTAACCCCAAATCTAAACCCCAAATCTAAACCTAACCCCAAATTTAAACCTAACCCCAAATCTAAACCTAAAATCTAAACCTAACCCCAAATCTAAACCTAAAATCTAAACCTAAAATCTAAACCTAACCCCAAATCTAAACCTAAAATCTAAACCTAACCCCAAATCTAAACCTTAAATCTAAACCTAACCCCAAATCTAAACCTAACCCCAAATCTAAACCTAAAATCTAAACCTAAACCCAAATCTAAACCTAAAATCTAAACCTAACCCCAAATCTAAACCTAACCCCAAATCTAAACCTTAAATCTAAACCTAACCCCAAATCTAAACCTAAAATCTAAACCTAACCCCAAATCTAAACCTAACCCCAAATCTAAACCTAAAATCTAAACCTAAAATCTAAACCTAACCCCAAATCTAAACCTAAAATCTAAACCTAACCCCAAATCTAAACCTAACCCCATATCTAAACCTAAAATCTAAACCTAACCCCAAATCTAAACCTAAAATCTAAACCTAACCCCAAATCTAAACCTAACCCCAAATCTAAACCTAAAATCTAAACCTAATCCCAAATCTAAACCTTACCCCAAATATAAACCTAAAATCTAAACATAACCCCAAATCTAAACCTAAAATCTAAACCTAACCCCAAATCTAAACCTAAAATCTAAACCTAACCCCAAATCTAAACCTAAAATCTAAACCTAAAATCTAAACCTAACCCCAAATCTAAACCTAAAATCTAAACCTAACCCCAAATCTAAACCTAACCCCAAATCTAAACCTAAAATCTAAACCTAAAATCTAAACCTAACCCCAAATCTAAACCTAAAATCTAAACCTAACCCCAAATCTAAACCTAACCCCAAATCTAAACCTAAAATCTAAACCTAAACCCAAATCTAAACCTAAAATCTAAACCTAAAATCTAAACCTAACCCCAAATCTAAACCTTAAATCTAAACCTAACCCCAAATCTAAACCTAAAATCTAAACCTAACCCCAAATCTAAACCTAACCCCAAATCTAAACCTAAAATCTAAACCTAACCCCAAATTTAAACCTAAAATCTAAACATAACCCCAAATCTAAACCCCAAATCTAAACCTAACCCCAAATTTAAACCTAACCCCAAATCTAAACCTAAAATCTAAACCTAACCCCAAATCTAAACCTAAAATCTAAACCTAAAATCTAAACCTAACCCCAAATCTAAACCTAAAATCTAAACCTAACCCCAAATCTAAACCTAACCCCAAATCTAAACATAACCCCAAATCTAAACCTAAAATCAAAACCTAACCCCAAATCTAAACCTAAAATCTAAACCTAACCCCAAATCTAAACCTAACCCCAAATCTAAACCTAAAATCTAAACCTAAACCCAAATCTAAACCTAAAATCTAAACCTAACCCCAAATCTAAACCTAACCCCAAAGCTACACATTAAATCTAAACCTAACCCCAAATCTAAACCTAAAATCTAAACCTAACCCCAAATCTAAACCTAAAATCTAAACCTAAAATCTAAACCTAACCCCAAATCTAAACCTAAAATCTAAACCTAACCCCAAATCTAAACCTAAGCCCAAATCTAAACCTAAAATCTAAACCTAACCCCAAATCTAAACCTAACCCCAAATCTAAACCTAAAATCTAAACCTAACCCCAAATCTAAACCTAAAATCTAAACCTAAAATCTAAACCTAACCCCAAATCTAAACCTAAAATCTAAACCTAACCCCAAATCTAAACCTAACCCCATATCTAAACCTAAAATCTAAACCTAACCCCAAATCTAAACCTAACCCCAAATCTAAACCTAAAATCTAAACCTAACCCCAAATTTAAACCTAAAATCTAAACCTAACCCCAAATCTAAACCTAAAATCTTAACCTAACCCCAAATCTAAACCTAACCCCAAATCTAAACCTAAAATCTAAACCTAACCCCAAATCTAAACCTAAAATCTAAGCCTAAAATCTAAAACTAACCCCAAATCTAAACCTAACCCAAATCTAAACCTAAAATCTAAACCTAACCCCAAATCTAAACCTAAAATCTAAGCCTAAAATCTAAACCTAACCCCAAATCTAAACCTAAAATCTAAACCTAACCCCAAATCTACACCTAACACCAAATCTAAACCTAAAATCTAAACCTAACTCCAAATCTAAACCTAACCCCAAATCTAAACCTAAAATCTAAACCTAACCCCAAATCTAAACCTAACCCCAAATCTAAACCTAAAATCTAAACCTAACCCCAAATCTAAACCTAAAATCTAAACCTAACCCCAAATCTAAACCTAAAATCTAAACCTAACCCCAAATCTAAACCTAAAATCTAAACCTAACTCCAAATCTAAACCTAACCCCAAATCTAAACCTAAAATCTAAACCTAACTCCAAATCTAAACCTAACCCCAAATCTAAACCTAAAATCTAAATCTAACCCCAAATCTAAACCTAACCCCATATCTAAACGTAAAATCTAAACCTAACCCCAAATATAAACCTGAAATCTAAACCTAACCCCAAATCTAAACCTAAAATCTAAACCTAAAATCTAAACCTAACCCCAAATCTAAACCTAAAATCTAAACCTAACCCCAAATCTAAAACTAACCCCAAATCTAAACCTAAAATCTAAACCTAACCCCAAATCTAAAACTAACCCAAATCTAAACCTAAAATCTAACCTAACCTAAAATCTAAACCTAACCCCAAATCTAACCTAAAATCTAAACCTAACCCCAAATCTAAACCTTAAATCTAAACCTAACCCCAAATCTAAACCTAAAATCTAAACCTAACCCCAAATCTAAACCTAACCCCAAATCTAAACCTAAAATCTAAACCTAACCCCAAATCTAAACCTAACCCCAAATCTAAACCTAAAATCTAAACCTAACCCCAAATCTAAACCTAAAATCTAAACCTAACCCCAAATCTAAACCTAACCCCAAATCTAAACCTAAAACCTAAACCTAACCCCAAATCTAAACCTAACCCCAAATCTAAACCTAAAATCTAAACCTAACCCCAAATCTAAACCTAAAATCTAAACCTAACCCCAAATCTAAACCTAAAATCTAAACCTAACCCCAAATCTAAACCTAACCCCATATCTAAACCTAAAATCTAAACCTAACCCCAAATCTAAACCTAAAATCTAAACCTAACCCCAAATCTAAACCTAACCCCATATCTAAACCTAAAATATAAACCTAACCCCAAATCTACACCTAAAATCTAAACCTAACCCCAAATCTACACCTAACCCCAAATCTAAACCTAAAATCTAAACCTAATCCCAAATCTAAACCTTACCCCAAATATAAACCTAAAATCTAAACATAACCCCAAATCTAAACCTAAAATCTAAACCTAACCCCAAATCTAAACCTAAAATCTAAACCTAACCCCAAATCTAAACCTAAAATCTAAACCTAAAATCTAAACCTAACCCCAAATCTAAACCTAAAATCTAAACCTAACCCAAATCTAAACCTAACCCCAAATCTAAACCTAACCCCAAATCTAAACCTAAAATCTAAACCTAACCCCAAATCTAAACCTAAAATCTAAACCTAACCCCAAATCTAAACCTAACCCCAAATCTAAACCTAAAATCTAAACCTAACCCCAAATTTAAACCTAAAATCTAAACCTAACCCCAAATCTAAACCTAAAATCTAAACCTAACCCCAAATCTAAACCTAACCCCAAATCTAAACCTAAAATCTAAACCTAAAATCTAAACCTAACCCCAAATCTAAACCTAAAATCTAAACCTAACCCCAAATCTAAACCTAAGCCCAAATCTAAACCTAAAATCTAAACCTAACCCCAAATCTAAACCTAACCCCAAATCTAAACCTAAAATCTAAACCTAACCCCAAATCTAAACCTAAAATCTAAACCTAAAATCTAAACCTAACCCCAAATCTAAACCTAAAATCTAAACCTAACCCCAAATCTAAACCTAACCCCATATCTAAACCTAAAATCTAAACCTAACCCCAAATCTAAACCTAACCCCAAATCTAAACCTAAAATCTAAACCTAACCCCAAATTTAAACCTAAAATCTAAACCTAACCCCAAATCTAAACCTAAAATCTAAACCTAACCCCAAATCTAAACCTAACCCCAAATCTAAACCTAAAATCTAAACCTAACCCCAAATCTAAACCTAAAATCTAAGCCTAAAATCTAAACCTAACCCCAAATCTAAACCTAAAATCTAAACCTAACCCCAAATCTACACCTAACCCCAAATCTAAACCTAAAATCTAAACCTAACTCCAAATCTAAACCTAACCCAAATCTAAACCTAAAATCTAAACCTAACCCCAAATCTAAACCTAACCCCAAATCTAAACCTAAAATCTAAACCTAACCCCAAATCTAAACCTTACCCCAAATCTAAACCTAAAATCTAAACCTAACCCCAAATCTAAACCTAAAATCTAAACCTAACCCCAAATCTAAACCTAAAATCTAAACCTAACCCCAAATCTACACCTAACCCCAAATCTAAACCTAAAATCTAAACCTAACCCCAAATCTAAACCTAAAATCTAAACCTAACCCCAAATCTAAACCTAAAATCTAAACCTAACTCCAAATCTAAACCTAACCCCAAATCTAAACCTAAAATCTAAACCTAACTCCAAATCTAAACCTAACCCCAAATCTAAACCTAAAATCTAAACCTAACCCCAAATCTAAACCTAACCCCATATCTAAACGTAAAATCTAAACCTAACCCCAAATCTAAACCTAAAATCTAAACCTAACCCCAATTCTAAACCTAACCCCAAATCTAAACCTAAAATCTAAACCTAACCCCAAATCTAAACCTTACCCCAAATATAAACCTGAAATCTAAACCTAACCCCAAATCTAAACCTAAAATCTAAACCTAAAATCTAAACCTAACCCCAAATCTAAACCTAAAATCTAAACCTAACCCCAAATCTAAAACTAACCCCAAATCTAAACCTAAAATCTAAACCTAACCCCAAATCTAAACCTAAAATCTAAACCTAACGCCAAATCTAAACCTTACCCCAAATATAAACCTAAAATCTAAACCTAACCCCAAATCTAAACCTAAAATCTAAACCTAACCCCAAATCTAAACCTAAAATCTAAACCTAACCCCAAATCTAAACCTAAAATCTAAACCTAAAATCTAAACCTAACCCCAAATCTAAACCTAACCCCAAATCTAAACCTAAAATCTAAACCTAACCCCAAATCTAAACCTAAAATCTAAACCTAACCCCAAATCTAAACCTAAAATCTAAACCTAACCCCAAATCTAAACCTAAAATCTAAACCTAAAATCTAAACCTAACCCCAAATCTAAACCTAACCCCAAATCTAAACCTAAAATCTAAACCTAACCCCAAATCTAAACCTAAAATCTAAACCTAACCCCAAATCTAAACCTTACCCCAAATATAAACCTAAAATCTAAACCTAACCCCAAATCTAAACCTAAAATCTAAACCTAACCCCAAATCTAAACCTAAAATCTAAACCTAACCCCAAATCTAAACCTAAAATCTAAACCTAACCCCAAATCTAAACCTAACCCCAAATCTAAACCTAAAATCTAAACCTAACCCCAAATCTAAACCTAAAATCTAAACCTAAAATCTAAACCTAACCCCAAATCTAAACCTAACCCCAAATCTAAACCTAAAATCTAAACCTAACCCCAAATCTAAACCTAAAATCTAAACCTAACCCCAAATCTAAACCCCAAATCTAAACCTAACCCCAAATTTAAACCTAACCCCAAATCTAAACCTAAAATCTAAACCTAACCCCAAATCTAAACCTAAAATCTAAACCTAAAATCTAAACCTAACCCCAAATCTAAACCTAAAATCTAAACCTAACCCCAAATCTAAACCTAACCCCAAATCTAAACCTAAAATCTAAACCTAACCCCAAATCTAAACCTAAAATCTAAACCTAACCCCAAATCTAAACCTAAACCCAAATCTAAACCTAAAATCTAAACCTAAACCCAAATCTAAACCTAAAATCTAAACCTAACCCCAAATCTAAACCTAACCCCAAATCTAAACCTTAAATCTAAACCTAACCCCAAATCTAAACCTAAAATCTAAACCTAACCCCAAATCTAAACCTAACCCCAAATCTAAACCTAAAATCTAAACCTAAAATCTAAACCTAACCCCAAATCTAAACCTAAAATCTAAACCTAACCCCAAATCTAAACCTAACCCCATATCTAAACCTAAAATCTAAACCTAACCCCAAATCTAAACCTAAAATCTAAACCTAACCCCAAATCTAAACCTAACCCCAAATCTAAACCTAAAATCTAAACCTAATCCCAAATCTAAACCTTACCCCAAATATAAACCTAAAATCTAAACCTAACCCCAAATCTAAACCCCAAATCTAAACCTAACCCCAAATCTAAACCTAAAATCTAAACCTAACCCCAAATCTAAACCTAAAATCTAAACCTAAAATCTAAACCTAACCCCAAATCTAAACCTAAAATCTAAACCTAACCCCAAATCTAAACCTAACCCCAAATCTAAACCTAAAATCTAAACCTAAAATCTAAACCTAACCCCAAATCTAAACCTAAAATCTAAACCTAACCCCAAATCTAAACCTAACCCCAAATCTAAACCTAAAATCTAAACCTAAACCCAAATCTAAACCTAAAATCTAAACCTAAAATCTAAACCTAACCCCAAATCTAAACCTTAAATCTAAACCTAACCCCAAATCTAAACCTAAAATCTAAACCTAACCCCAAATCTAAACCTAACCCCAAATCTAAACCTAAAATCTAAACCTAACCCCAAATTTAAACCTAAAATCTAAACATAACCCCAAATCTAAACCCCAAATCTAAACCTAACCCCAAATTTAAACCTAACCCCAAATCTAAACCTAAAATCTAAACCTAACCCCAAATCTAAACCTAAAATCTAAACCTAAAATCTAAACCTAACCCCAAATCTAAACCTAAAATCTAAACCTAACCCCAAATCTAAACCTAACCCCAAATCTAAAACTAACCCCAAATCTAAACCTAAAATCAAAACCTAACCCCAAATCTAAACCTAAAATCTAAACCTAACCCCAAATCTAAACCTAACCCCAAATCTAAACCTAAAATCTAAACCTAACCCCAAATCTAAACCTAACCCCAAATCTAAACCTTAAATCTAAACCTAACCCCAAATCTAAACCTAAAATCTAAACCTAACCCCAAATCTAAACCTAAAATCTAAACCTAAAATCTAAACCTAACCCCAAATCTAAACCTAAAATCTAAACCTAACCCCAAATCTAAACCTAAGCCCAAATCTAAACCTAAAATCTAAACCTAACCCCAAATCTAAACCTAACCCCAAATCTAAACCTAAAATCTAAACCTAACCCCAAATCTAAACCTAAAATCTAAACCTAAAATCTAAACCTAACCCCAAATCTAAACCTAAAATCTAAACCTAACCCCAAATCTAAACCTAACCCCATATCTAAACCTAAAATCTAAACCTAACCCCAAATCTAAACCTAACCCCAAATCTAAACCTAAAATCTAAACCTAACCCCAAATTTAAACCTAAAATCTAAACCTAACCCCAAATCTAAACCTAAAATCTTAACCTAACCCCAAATCTAAACCTAACCCCAAATCTAAACCTAAAATCTAAACCTAACCCCAAATCTAAACCTAAAATCTAAGCCTAAAATCTAAAACTAACCCCAAATCTAAACCTAACCCCAAATCTAAACCTAAAATCTAAACCTAACCCCAAATCTAAACCTAAAATCTAAGCCTAAAATCTAAACCTAACCCCAAATCTAAACCTAAAATCTAAACCTAACCCCAAATCTACACCTAACCCCAAATCTAAACCTAAAATCTAAACCTAACTCCAAATCTAAACCTAACCCCAAATCTAAACCTAAAATCTAAACCTAACCCCAAATCTAAACCTAACCCCAAATCTAAACCTAAAATCTAAACCTAACCCCAAATCTAAACCTTACCCCAAATCTAAACCTAAAATCTAAACCTAACCCCAAATCTAAACCTAAAATCTAAACCTAACCCCAAATCTAAACCTAAAATCTAAACCTAACCCCAAATCTACACCTAACCCCAAATCTAAACCTAAAATCTAAACCTAACCCCAAATCTAAACCTAAAATCTAAACCTAACCCCAAATCTAAACCTAAAATCTAAACCTAACTCCAAATCTAAACCTAACCCCAAATCTAAACCTAAAATCTAAACCTAACTCCAAATCTAAACCTAACCCCAAATCTAAACCTAAAATCTAAACCTAACCCCAAATCTAAACCTAACCCCATATCTAAACGTAAAATCTAAACCTAACCCCAAATCTAAACCTAAAATCTAAACCTAACCCCAATTCTAAACCTAACCCCAAATCTAAACCTAAAATCTAAACCTAACCCCAAATCTAAACCTTACCCCAAATATAAACCTGAAATCTAAACCTAACCCCAAATCTAAACCTAAAATCTAAACCTAAAATCTAAACCTAACCCCAAATCTAAACCTAAAATCTAAACCTAACCCCAAATCTAAAACTAACCCCAAATCTAAACCTAAAATCTAAACCTAACCCCAAATCTAAACCTAAAATCTAAACCTAACGCCAAATCTAAACCTTACCCCAAATATAAACCTAAAATCTAAACCTAACCCCAAATCTAAACCTAAAATCTAAACCTAACCCCAAATCTAAACCTAAAATCTAAACCTAACCCCAAATCTAAACCTAAAATCTAAACCTAAAATCTAAACCTAACCCCAAATCTAAACCTAACCCCAAATCTAAACCTAAAATCTAAACCTAACCCCAAATCTAAACCTAAAATCTAAACCTAACCCCAAATCTAAACCTAAAATCTAAACCTAACCCCAAATCTAAACCTAAAATCTAAACCTAAAATCTAAACCTAACCCCAAATCTAAACCTAACCCCAAATCTAAACCTAAAATCTAAACCTAACCCCAAATCTAAACCTAAAATCTAAACCTAACCCCAAATCTAAACCTTACCCCAAATATAAACCTAAAATCTAAACCTAACCCCAAATCTAAACCTAAAATCTAAACCTAACCCCAAATCTAAACCTAAAATCTAAACCTAACCCCAAATCTAAACCTAAAATCTAAACCTAACCCCAAATCTAAACCTAACCCCAAATCTAAACCTAAAATCTAAACCTAACCCCAAATCTAAACCTAAAATCTAAACCTAAAATCTAAACCTAACCCCAAATCTAAACCTAACCCCAAATCTAAACCTAAAATCTAAACCTAACCCCAAATCTAAACCTAAAATCTAAACCTAACCCCAAATCTAAACCCCAAATCTAAACCTAACCCCAAATTTAAACCTAACCCCAAATCTAAACCTAAAATCTAAACCTAACCCCAAATCTAAACCTAAAATCTAAACCTAAAATCTAAACCTAACCCCAAATCTAAACCTAAAATCTAAACCTAACCCCAAATCTAAACCTAACCCCAAATCTAAACCTAACCCCAAATCTAAACCTAAAATCTAAACCTAACCCCAAATCTAAACCTAAAATCTAAACCTAACCCCAAATCTAAACCTAACCCCAAATCTAAACCTAAAATCTAAACCTAAACCCAAATCTAAACCTAAAATCTAAACCTAACCCCAAATCTAAACCTAACCCCAAATCTAAACCTTAAATCTAAACCTAACCCCAAATCTAAACCTAAAATCTAAACCTAACCCCAAATCTAAACCTAACCCCAAATCTAAACCTAAAATCTAAACCTAAAATCTAAACCTAACCCCAAATCTAAACCTAAAATCTAAACCTAACCCCAAATCTAAACCTAACCCCATATCTAAACCTAAAATCTAAACCTAACCCCAAATCTAAACCTAAAATCTAAACCTAACCCCAAATCTAAACCTAACCCCAAATCTAAACCTAAAATCTAAACCTAATCCCAAATCTAAACCTTACCCCAAATATAAACCTAAAATCTAAACCTAACCCCAAATCTAAACCCCAAATCTAAACCTAACCCCAAATCTAAACCTAAAATCTAAACCTAACCCCAAATCTAAACCTAAAATCTAAACCTAAAATCTAAACCTAACCCCAAATCTAAACCTAAAATCTAAACCTAACCCCAAATCTAAACCTAACCCCAAATCTAAACCTAAAATCTAAACCTAAAATCTAAACCTAACCCCAAATCTAAACCTAAAATCTAAACCTAACCCCAAATCTAAACCTAACCCCAAATCTAAACCTAAAATCTAAACCTAAACCCAAATCTAAACCTAAAATCTAAACCTAAAATCTAAACCTAACCCCAAATCTAAACCTTAAATCTAAACCTAACCCCAAATCTAAACCTAAAATCTAAACCTAACCCCAAATCTAAACCTAACCCCAAATCTAAACCTAACCCTAAATCTAAACCTAAAATCTAAACCTAACCCCAAATTTAAACCTAAAATCTAAACATAACCCCAAATCTAAACCCCAAATCTAAACCTAACCCCAAATTTAAACCTAACCCCAAATCTAAACCTAAAATCTAAACCTAACCCCAAATCTAAACCTAAAATCTAAACCTAAAATCTAAACCTAACCCCAAATCTAAACCTAAAATCTAAACCTAACCCCAAATCTAAACCTAACCCCAAATCTAAAACTAACCCCAAATCTAAACCTAAAATCAAAACCTAACCCCAAATCTAAACCTAAAATCTAAACCTAACCCCAAATCTAAACCTAACCCCAAATCTAAACCTAAAATCTAAACCTAACCCCAAATCTAAACCTAACCCCAAATCTAAACCTTAAATCTAAACCTAACCCCAAATCTAAACCTAAAATCTAAACCTAACCCCAAATCTAAACCTAAAATCTAAACCTAAAATCTAAACCTAACCCCAAATCTAAACCTAAAATCTAAACCTAACCCCAAATCTAAACCTAAGCCCAAATCTAAACCTAAAATCTAAACCTAACCCCAAATCTAAACCTAACCCCAAATCTAAACCTAAAATCTAAACCTAACCCCAAATCTAAACCTAAAATCTAAACCTAAAATCTAAACCTAACCCCAAATCTAAACCTAAAATCTAAACCTAACCCCAAATCTAAACCTAACCCCATATCTAAACCTAAAATCTAAACCTAACCCCAAATCTAAACCTAACCCCAAATCTAAACCTAAAATCTAAACCTAACCCCAAATTTAAACCTAAAATCTAAACCTAACCCCAAATCTAAACCTAAAATCTTAACCTAACCCCAAATCTAAACCTAACCCCAAATCTAAACCTAAAATCTAAACCTAACCCCAAATCTAAACCTAAAATCTAAGCCTAAAATCTAAAACTAACCCCAAATCTAAACCTAACCCCAAATCTAAACCTAAAATCTAAACCTAACCCCAAATCTAAACCTAAAATCTAAGCCTAAAATCTAAACCTAACCCCAAATCTAAACCTAAAATCTAAACCTAACCCCAAATCTACACCTAACCCCAAATCTAAACCTAAAATCTAAACCTAACTCCAAATCTAAACCTAACCCCAAATCTAAACCTAAAATCTAAACCTAACCCCAAATCTAAACCTAACCCCAAATCTAAACCTAAAATCTAAACCTAACCCCAAATCTAAACCTTACCCCAAATCTAAACCTAAAATCTAAACCTAACCCCAAATCTAAACCTAAAATCTAAACCTAACCCCAAATCTAAACCTAAAATATAAACCTAACCCCAAATCTACACCTAACCCCAAATCTAAACCTAAAATCTAAACCTAACCCCAAATCTAAACCTAAAATCTAAACCTAACCCCAAATCTAAACCTAAAATCTAAACCTAACTCCAAATCTAAACCTAACCCCAAATCTAAACCTAAAATCTAAACCTAACTCCAAATCTAAACCTAACCCCAAATCTAAACCTAAAATCTAAACCTAACCCCAAATCTAAACCTAACCCCATATCTAAACGTAAAATCTAAACCTAACCCCAAATATAAACCTGAAATCTAAACCTAACCCCAAATCTAAACCTAAAATCTAAACCTAAAATCTAAACCTAACCCCAAATCTAAACCTAAAATCTAAACCTAACCCCAAATCTAAAACTAACCCCAAATCTAAACCTAAAATCTAAACCTAACCCCAAATCTAAAACTAACCCCAAATCTAAACCTAAAATCTAAACCTAACCTAAAATCTAAACCTAACCCCAAATCTAAACCTAAAATCTAAACCTAACCCCAAATCTAAACCTCAAATCTAAACCTAACCCCAAATCTAAACCTAAAATCTAAACCTAACCCCAAATCTAAACCTAAAATCTAAACCTAACCCCAAATCTAAACCTAACCCCAAATCTAAACCTAAAATCTAAACCTAACCCCAAATCTAAACCTAACCCCAAATCTAAACCTAAAATCTAAACCTAACCCCAAATCTAAACCTAAAATCTAAACCTAACCCCAAATCTAAACCTAACCCCAAATCTAAACCTAAAATCTAAACCTAACCCCAAATCTAAACCTAACCCCAAATCTAAACCTAAAATCTAAACCTAACCCCAAATCTAAACCTAAAATCTAAACCTAAAATCTAAACCTAACCCCAAATCTAAACCTAAAATCTAAACCTAACCCCAAATCTAAACCTAACCCCATATCTAAACCTAAAATCTAAACCTAACCCCAAATCTAAACCTAAAATCTAAACCTAACCCCAAATCTAAACCTAACCCCATATCTAAACCTAAAATCTAAACCTAACCCCAAATCTAAACCTAAAATCTAAACCTAACCCCAAATCTACACCTAACCCCAAATCTAAACCTAAAATCTAAACCTAATCCCAAATCTAAACCTTACCCCAAATATAAACCTAAAATCTAAACATAACCCCAAATCTAAACCTAAAATCTAAACCTAACCCCAAATCTAAACCTAAAATCTAAACCTAACCCCAAATCTAAACCTAAAATCTAAACCTAAAATCTAAACCTAACCCCAAATCTAAACCTAAAATCTAAACCTAACCCCAAATCTAAACCTAACCCCAAATCTAAACCTAACCCCAAATCTAAACCTAAAATCTAAACCTAACCCCAAATCTAAACCTAAAATCTAAACCTAACCCCAAATCTAAACCTAAAATCTAAACCTAACCCCAAATCTAAACCTAAAATCTAAACCTAACCCCAAATTTAAACCTAAAATCTAAACATAACCCCAAATCTAAACCCCAAATCTAAACCTAACCCCAAATTTAAACCTAACCCCAAATCTAAACCTAAAATCTAAACCTAACCCCAAATCTAAACCTAAAATCTAAACCTAAAATCTAAACCTAACCCCAAATCTAAACCTAAAATCTAAACCTAACCCCAAATCTAAACCTAACCCCAAATCTAAAACTAACCCCAAATCTAAACCTAAAATCAAAACCTAACCCCAAATCTAAACCTAAAATCTAAACCTAACCCCAAATCTAAACCTAACCCCAAATCTAAACCTAAAATCTAAACCTAACCCCAAATCTAAACCTAATCCCAAATCTAAACCTTAAATCTAAACCTAACCCCAAATCTAAACCTAAAATCTAAACCTAACCCCAAATCTAAACCTAAAATCTAAACCTAAAATCTAAACCTAACCCCAAATCTAAACCTTAAATCTAAACCTAACCCCAAATCTAAACCTAAAATCTAAACCTAACCCCAAATCTAAACCTAAAATCTAAACCTAAAATCTAAACCTAACCCCAAATCTAAACCTAAAATCTAAACCTAACCCCAAATCTAAACCTAAGCCCAAATCTAAACCTAAAATCTAAACCTAACCCCAAATCTAAACCTAACCCCAAATCTAAACCTAAAATCTAAACCTAACCCCAAATCTAAACCTAAAATCTAAACCTAAAATCTAAACCTAACCCCAAATCTAAACCTAAAATCTAAACCTAACCCCAAATCTAAACCTAACCCCATATCTAAACCTAAAATCTAAACCTAACCCCAAATCTAAACCTAACCCCAAATCTAAACCTAAAATCTAAACCTAACCCCAAATTTAAACCTAAAATCTAAACCTAACCCCAAATCTAAACCTAAAATCTTAACCTAACCCCAAATCTAAACCTAACCCCAAATCTAAACCTAAAATCTAAACCTAACCCCAAATCTAAACCTAAAATCTAAGCCTAAAATCTAAAACTAACCCCAAATCTAAACCTAACCCCAAATCTAAACCTAAAATCTAAACCTAACCCCAAATCTAAACCTAAAATCTAAGCCTAAAATCTAAACCTAACCCCAAATCTAAACCTAAAATCTAAACCTAACCCCAAATCTACACCTAACCCCAAATCTAAACCTAAAATCTAAACCTAACTCCAAATCTAAACCTAACCCCAAATCTAAACCTAAAATCTAAACCTAACCCCAAATCTAAACCTAACCCCAAATCTAAACCTAAAATCTAAACCTAACCCCAAATCTAAACCTTACCCCAAATCTAAACCTAAAATCTAAACCTAACCCCAAATCTAAACCTAAAATCTAAACCTAACCCCAAATCTAAACCTAAAATATAAACCTAACCCCAAATCTACACCTAACCCCAAATCTAAACCTAAAATCTAAACCTAACCCCAAATCTAAACCTAAAATCTAAACCTAACCCCAAATCTAAACCTAAAATCTAAACCTAACTCCAAATCTAAACCTAACCCCAAATCTAAACCTAAAATCTAAACCTAACTCCAAATCTAAACCTAACCCCAAATCTAAACCTAAAATCTAAACCTAACCCCAAATCTAAACCTAACCCCATATCTAAACGTAAAATCTAAACCTAACCCCAAATATAAACCTGAAATCTAAACCTAACCCCAAATCTAAACCTAAAATCTAAACCTAAAATCTAAACCTAACCCCAAATCTAAACCTAAAATCTAAACCTAACCCCAAATCTAAAACTAACCCCAAATCTAAACCTAAAATCTAAACCTAACCCCAAATCTAAAACTAACCCCAAATCTAAACCTAAAATCTAAACCTAACCTAAAATCTAAACCTAACCCCAAATCTAAACCTAAAATCTAAACCTAACCCCAAATCTAAACCTCAAATCTAAACCTAACCCCAAATCTAAACCTAAAATCTAAACCTAACCCCAAATCTAAACCTAAAATCTAAACCTAACCCCAAATCTAAACCTAACCCCAAATCTAAACCTAAAATCTAAACCTAACCCCAAATCTAAACCTAACCCCAAATCTAAACCTAAAATCTAAACCTAACCCCAAATCTAAACCTAAAATCTAAACCTAACCCCAAATCTAAACCTAACCCCAAATCTAAACCTAAAATCTAAACCTAACCCCAAATCTAAACCTAACCCCAAATCTAAACCTAAAATCTAAACCTAACCCCAAATCTAAACCTAAAATCTAAACCTAAAATCTAAACCTAACCCCAAATCTAAACCTAAAATCTAAACCTAACCCCAAATCTAAACCTAACCCCATATCTAAACCTAAAATCTAAACCTAACCCCAAATCTAAACCTAAAATCTAAACCTAACCCCAAATCTAAACCTAACCCCATATCTAAACCTAAAATCTAAACCTAACCCCAAATCTAAACCTAAAATCTAAACCTAACCCCAAATCTACACCTAACCCCAAATCTAAACCTAAAATCTAAACCTAATCCCAAATCTAAACCTTACCCCAAATATAAACCTAAAATCTAAACATAACCCCAAATCTAAACCTAAAATCTAAACCTAACCCCAAATCTAAACCTAAAATCTAAACCTAACCCCAAATCTAAACCTAAAATCTAAACCTAAAATCTAAACCTAACCCCAAATCTAAACCTAAAATCTAAACCTAACCCCAAATCTAAACCTAACCCCAAATCTAAACCTAACCCCAAATCTAAACCTAAAATCTAAACCTAACCCCAAATCTAAACCTAAAATCTAAACCTAACCCCAAATCTAAACCTAAAATCTAAACCTAACCCCAAATCTAAACCTAAAATCTAAACCTAACCCCAAATTTAAACCTAAAATCTAAACATAACCCCAAATCTAAACCCCAAATCTAAACCTAACCCCAAATTTAAACCTAACCCCAAATCTAAACCTAAAATCTAAACCTAACCCCAAATCTAAACCTAAAATCTAAACCTAAAATCTAAACCTAACCCCAAATCTAAACCTAAAATCTAAACCTAACCCCAAATCTAAACCTAACCCCAAATCTAAAACTAACCCCAAATCTAAACCTAAAATCAAAACCTAACCCCAAATCTAAACCTAAAATCTAAACCTAACCCCAAATCTAAACCTAACCCCAAATCTAAACCTAAAATCTAAACCTAACCCCAAATCTAAACCTAATCCCAAATCTAAACCTTAAATCTAAACCTAACCCCAAATCTAAACCTAAAATCTAAACCTAACCCCAAATCTAAACCTAAAATCTAAACCTAAAATCTAAACCTAACCCCAAATCTAAACCTAAAATCTAAACCTAACCCCAAATCTAAACCTAAGCCCAAATCTAAACCTAAAATCTAAACCTAACCCCAAATCTAAACCTAACCCCATATCTAAACCTAAAATCTAAACCTAACCCCAAATCTAAACCTAACCCCAAATCTAAACCTAAAATCTAAACCTAACCCCAAATTTAAACCTAAAATCTAAACCTAACCCCAAATCTAAACCTAAAATCTTAACCTAACCCCAAATCTAAACCTAACCCCAAATCTAAACCTAAAATCTAAACCTAACCCCAAATCTAAACCTAAAATCTAAGCCTAAAATCTAAAACTAACCCCAAATCTAAACCTAACCCCAAATCTAAACCTAAAATCTAAACCTAACCCCAAATCTAAACCTAAAATCTAAGCCTAAAATCTAAACCTAACCCCAAATCTAAACCTAAAATCTAAACCTAACCCCAAATCTACACCTAACCCCAAATCTAAACCTAAAATCTAAACCTAACCCCAAATCTAAACCTAACCCCAAATCTAAACCTAAAATCTAAACCTAACCCCAAATCTAAACCTAACCCCAAATCTAAACCTAAAATCTAAACCTAACCCCAAATCTAAACCTTACCCCAAATCTAAACCTAAAATCTAAACCTAACCCCAAATCTAAACCTAAAATCTAAACCTAACCCCAAATCTAAACCTAAAATATAAACCTAACCCCAAATCTACACCTAACCCCAAATCTAAACCTAAAATCTAAACCTAACCCCAAATCTAAACCTAAAATCTAAACCTAACCCCAAATCTAAACCTAAAATCTAAACCTAACTCCAAATCTAAACCTAACCCCAAATCTAAACCTAAAATCTAAACCTAACTCCAAATCTAAACCTAACCCCAAATCTAAACCTAAAATCTAAACCTAACCCCAAATCTAAACCTAACCCCATATCTAAACGTAAAATCTAAACCTAACCCCAAATATAAACCTGAAATCTAAACCTAACCCCAAATCTAAACCTAAAATCTAAACCTAAAATCTAAACCTAACCCCAAATCTAAACCTAAAATCTAAACCTAACCCCAAATCTAAAACTAACCCCAAATCTAAACCTAAAATCTATACCTAACCCCAAATCTAAAACTAACCCCAAATCTAAACCTAAAATCTAAACCTAACCTAAAATCTAAACCTAACCCCAAATCTAAACCTAAAATCTAAACCTAACCCCAAATCTAAACCTCAAATCTAAACCTAACCCCAAATCTAAACCTAAAATCTAAACCTAACCCCAAATCTAAACCTAAAATCTAAACCTAACCCCAAATCTAAACCTAACCCCAAATCTAAACCTAAAATCTAAACCTAACCCCAAATCTAAACCTAACCCCAAATCTAAACCTAAAATCTAAACCTAACCCCAAATCTAAACCTAAAATCTAAACCTAACCCCAAATCTAAACCTAACCCCAAATCTAAACCTAAAATCTAAACCTAACCCCAAATTTAAACCTAAAATCTAAACCTAAAATCTAAACCTAACCCCAAATCTAAACCTAAAATCTAAACCTAACCCCAAATCTAAATCTAACCCCATATCTAAACCTAAAATCTAAACCTAACCCCAAATCTAAACCTAAAATCTAAACCTAACCCCAAATCTAAACCTAACCCCATATCTAAACCTAAAATCTAAACCTAACCCCAAATCTAAACCTAAAATCTAAACCTAACCCCAAATCTACACCTAACCCCAAATCTAAACCTAAAATCTAAACCTAATCCCAAATCTAAACCTTACCCCAAATATAAACCTAAAATCTAAACATAACCCCAAATCTAAACCTAAAATCTAAACCTAACCCCAAATCTAAACCTAAAATCTAAACCTAACCCCAAATCTAAACCTAAAATCTAAACCTAAAATCTAAACCTAACCCCAAATCTAAACCTAAAATCTAAACCTAACCCCAAATCTAAACCTAACCCCAAATCTAAACCTAACCCCAAATCTAAACCTAAAATCTAAACCTAACCCCAAATCTAAACCTAAAATCTAAACCTAACCCCAAATCTAAACCTAAAATCTAAACCTAACCCCAAATCTAAACCTAAAATCTAAACCTAACCCCAAATCTACACCTAACCCCAAATCTCAACCTAAAATCTAAACATAAACCCAAATCTAAACCTAAAATCTAAACCTAAAATCTAAACCTAACCCCAAATCTAAACCTTAAATCTAAACCTAACCCCAAATCTAAACCTAAAATCTAAACCTAACCCCAAATCTAAACCTAACCCCAAATCTAAACGTAAAATCTAAACCTAACCCCAAATTTAAACCTAAAATCTAAACCTAACCCCAAATCTAAACCTAAAATCTAAACCTAACCCAAAATCTAAACCTAACCCCAAATCTAAACCTAAAATCTAAACCTAACCCCAAATCTAAACCTAAAATCTAAACCTAAAATCTAAACCTAACCCCAAATCTAAACCTAAAATCTAAAGCTAACCCCAAATCTACACCTAACCCCAAATCTAAACCTAAAATCTAAACCTAACCCCAAATCTAAACCTAAAATCTAAACCTAAATCCAAATCTAAACCTAACCCCAAATCTAAACCTAAAATCTAAACCTAACCCCAAATCTAAACCTAACCCCAAATCTAAACCTAAAATCTAAACCTAACCCCAAATCTAAACCTAAAATCTAAACCTAAAATCTAAACCTAACCCCAAATCTAAACCTTACCCCAAATCTAAACCTAAAATCTAAACCTAACCCCAAATCTAAACCTAAAATATAAACCTAACCCCAAATCTACACCTAACCCCAAATCTAAACCTAAAATCTAAACCTAACCCCAAATCTAAACCTAAAATCTAAACCTAACCCCAAATCTAAACCTAAAATCTAAACCTAACTCCAAATCTAAACCTAACCCCAAATCTAAACCTAAAATCTAAACCTAACTCCAAATCTAAACCTAACCCCAAATCTAAACCTAAAATCTAAACCTAACCCCAAATCTAAACCTAACCCCATATCTAAACGTAAAATCTAAACCTAACCCCAAATATAAACCTGAAATCTAAACCTAACCCCAAATCTAAACCTAAAATCTAAACCTAAAATCTAAACCTAACCCCAAATCTAAACCTAAAATCTAAACCTAACCCCAAATCTAAAACTAACCCCAAATCTAAACCTAAAATCTAAACCTAACCCCAAATCTAAAACTAACCCCAAATCTAAACCTAAAATCTAAACCTAACCTAAAATCTAAACCTAACCCCAAATCTAAACCTAAAATCTAAACCTAACCCCAAATCTAAACCTCAAATCTAAACCTAACCCCAAATCTAAACCTAAAATCTAAACCTAACCCCAAATCTAAACCTAAAATCTAAACCTAACCCCAAATCTAAACCTAACCCCAAATCTAAACCTAAAATCTAAACCTAACCCCAAATCTAAACCTAACCCCAAATCTAAACCTAAAATCTAAACCTAACCCCAAATCTAAACCTAAAATCTAAACCTAACCCCAAATCTAAACCTAACCCCAAATCTAAACCTAAAATCTAAACCTAACCCCAAATTTAAACCTAAAATCTAAACCTAAAATCTAAACCTAACCCCAAATCTAAACCTAAAATCTAAACCTAACCCCAAATCTAAATCTAACCCCATATCTAAACCTAAAATCTAAACCTAACCCCAAATCTAAACCTAAAATCTAAACCTAACCCCAAATCTAAACCTAACCCCATATCTAAACCTAAAATCTAAACCTAACCCCAAATCTAAACCTAAAATCTAAACCTAACCCCAAATCTACACCTAACCCCAAATCTAAACCTAAAATCTAAACCTAATCCCAAATCTAAACCTTACCCCAAATATAAACCTAAAATCTAAACATAACCCCAAATCTAAACCTAAAATCTAAACCTAACCCCAAATCTAAACCTAAAATCTAAACCTAACCCCAAATCTAAACCTAAAATCTAAACCTAAAATCTAAACCTAACCCCAAATCTAAACCTAAAATCTAAACCTAACCCCAAATCTAAACCTAACCCCAAATCTAAACCTAACCCCAAATCTAAACCTAAAATCTAAACCTAACCCCAAATCTAAACCTAAAATCTAAACCTAACCCCAAATCTAAACCTAAAATCTAAACCTAACCCCAAATCTACACCTAACCCCAAATCTCAACCTAAAATCTAAACATAAACCCAAATCTAAACCTAAAATCTAAACCTAAAATCTAAACCTAACCCCAAATCTAAACCTTAAATCTAAACCTAACCCCAAATCTAAACCTAAAATCTAAACCTAACCCCAAATCTAAACCTAACCCCAAATCTAAACGTAAAATCTAAACCTAACCCCAAATTTAAACCTAAAATCTAAACCTAACCCCAAATCTAAACCTAAAATCTAAACCTAACCCAAAATCTAAACCTAACCCCAAATCTAAACCTAAAATCTAAACCTAACCCCAAATCTAAACCTAAAATCTAAACCTAAAATCTAAACCTAACCCCAAATCTAAACCTAAAATCTAAACCTAACCCCAAATCTACACCTAACCCCAAATCTAAACCTAAAATCTAAACCTAACCCCAAATCTAAACCTAAAATCTAAACCTAAATCCAAATCTAAACCTAACCCCAAATCTAAACCTAAAATCTAAACCTAACCCCAAATCTAAACCTAACCCCAAATCTAAACCTAAAATCTAAACCTAACCCCAAATCTAAACCTAAAATCTAAACCTAAAATCTAAACCTAACCCCAAATCTAAACCTAAAATCTAAACCTAACCCCAAATCTAAACCTAAGCCCAAATCTAAACCTAAAATCTAAACCTAACCCCAAATCTAAACCTAACCCCAAATCTAAACCTAAAATCTAAACCTAACCCCAAATCTAAACCTAAAATCTAAACCTAAAATCTAAACCTAACCCCAAATCTAAACCTAAAATCTAAACCTAACCCCAAATCTAAACCTAACCCCATATCTAAACCTAAAATCTAAACCTAACCCCAAATCTAAACCTAAAATCTAAACCTAACCCCAAATCTAAACCTAACCCCAAATCTAAACCTAAAATCTAAACCTAACCCCAAATCTAAACCTAAAATCTAAGCCTAAAATCTAAACCTAACCCCAAATCTAAACCTAAAATCTAAACCGAACCCCAAATCTACACCTAACCCCAAATCTAAACCTAAAATCTAAACCTAACTCCCAATCTAAACCTAACCCCAAATCTAAACCTTAAATCTAAACCTAACCCCAAATCTAAACCTAAAATCTAAACCTAACCCCAAATCTAAACCTAACCCCAAATCTAAACGTAAAATCTAAACCTAACCCCAAATTTAAACCTAAAATCTAAACCTAACCCCAAATCTAAACCTAAAATCTAAACCTAACCCCAAATCTAAACCTAACCCCAAATCTAAACCTAAAATCTAAACCTAACCCCAAATCTAAACCTAAAATCTAAACCTAAAATCTAAACCTAACCCCAAATCTAAACCTAAAATCTAAACCTAACCCCAAATCTACACCTAACCCCAAATCTAAACCTAAAATCTAAACCTAACCCCAAATCTAAACCTAAAATCTAAACCTAAATCCAAATCTAAACCTAACCCCAAATCTAAACCTAAAATCTAAACCTAACCCCAAATCTAAACCTAACCCCAAATCTAAACCTAAAATCTAAACCTAACCCCAAATCTAAACCTTACCCCAAATATAAACCTAAAATCTAAACCTAACTCCAAATCTAAACCTAAAATCTAAACCTAACCCCAAATCTAAACCTAAAATCTAAACCTAAAATCTAAACCTAACCCCAAATCTAAACCTAAAATCTAAACCTAACCCCAAATCTAAACCTAACCCCAAATCTAAACCTAAAATCTAAACCTAACCCCAAATCTAAACCTAACCCCAAATCTAAACCTAAAATCTAAACCTAACCCCAAATCTAAACCTAAAATCTAAACCTAACCCCAAATCTAAACCTAACCCCATATCTAAACGTAAAATCTAAACCTAACCCCAAATCTAAACCTAAAATCTAAACCTAACCCCAATTCTAAACCTAACCCCAAATCTAAACCTAAAATCTAAACCTAACCCCAAATCTAAACCTTACCCCAAATCTAAACCTGAAATCTAAACCTAACCCCAAATCTAAACCTAAAATCTAAACCTAAAATCTAAACCTAACTCCAAATCTAAACCTAAAATCTAAACCTAACCCCAAATCTAAACCTAACCCCATATCTAAACCTAAAATCTAAACCTAACCCCAAATCTAAACCTAAAATCTAAACCTAACCCCAAATCTAAACCTAACCCCATATCTAAACCTAAAATATAAACCTAACCCCAAATCTAAACCTAAAATCTAAACCTAACCCCAAATCTACACCTAACCCCAAATCTAAACCTAAAATCTAAACCTAATCCCAAATCTAAACCTTACCCCAAATATAAACCTAAAATCTAAACATAACCCCAAATCTAAACCTAAAATCTAAACCTAACCCCAAATCTAAACCTAAAATCTAAACCTAACCCCAAATCTAAACCTAAAATCTAAACCTAAAATCTAAACCTAACCCCAAATCTAAACCTAAAATCTAAACCTAACCCCAAATCTAAACCTAACCCCAAATCTAAACCTAACCCCAAATCTAAACCTAAAATCTAAACATAAACCCAAATCTAAACCTAAAATCTAAACCTAAAATCTAAACCTAACCCCAAATCTAAACCTTAAATCTAAACCTAACCCCAAATCTAAACCTAAAATCTAAACCTAACCCCAAATCTAAACCTAACCCCAAATCTAAACGTAAAATCTAAACCTAACCCCAAATTTAAACCTAAAATCTAAACCTAACCCCAAATCTAAACCTAAAATCTAAACCTAACCCCAAATCTAAACCTAACCCCAAATCTAAACCTAAAATCTAAACCTAACCCCAAATCTAAACCTAAAATCTAAACCTAAAATCTAAACCTAACCCCAAATCTAAACCTAAAATCTAAACCTAACCCCAAATCTACACCTAACCCCAAATCTAAACCTAAAATCTAAACCTAACCCCAAATCTAAACCTAAAATCTAAACCTAACTCCAAATCTAAACCTAACCTAAAATCTAAACCTAACCCCAAATCTAAACCTAAAATCTAAACCTAACCCCAAATCTAAACCTAAAATCTAAACCTAACCCCAAATCTACACCTAACCCCAAATCTAAACCTAAAATCTAAACCTAATCCCAAATCTAAACCTTACCCCAAATATAAACCTAAAATCTAAACATAACCCCAAATCTAAACCTAAAATCTAAACCTAACCCCAAATCTAAACCTAAAATCTAAACCTAACCCCAAATCTAAACCTAAAATCTAAACCTAAAATCTAAACCTAACCCCAAATCTAAACCTAAAATCTAAACCTAACCCCAAATCTAAACCTAACCCCAAATCTAAACCTAACCCCAAATCTAAACCTAAAATCTAAACCTAACCCCAAATCTAAACCTAACCCCAAATCTAAACGTAAAATCTAAACCTAACCCCAAATTTAAACCTAAAATCTAAACCTAACCCCAAATCTAAACCTAAAATCTAAACCTAACCCCAAATCTAAACCTAACCCCAAATCTAAACCTAAAATCTAAACCTAACCCCAAATCTAAACCTAAAATCTAAACCTAAAATCTAAACCTAACCCCAAATCTAAACCTAAAATTTAACCCTACCCCAAATCTACACCTAACCCCAAATCTAAACCTAAAATCTAAACCTACCCCCAAATCTAAACCTAAAATCTAAACCTAACTCCAAATCTAAACCTAACCCCAAATCTAAACCTAAAATCTAAACCTAACCCCAAATCTAAACCTAACCCCAAATCTAAACCTAAAATCTAAACCTAACCCCAAATCTAAACCTTACCCCAAATCTAAACCTAAAATCTAAACCTAACTCCAAATCTAAACCTAAAATCTAAACCTAACCCCAAATCTAAACCTAAAATCTAAACCTAACCCCAAATCTAAACCTAAAATCTAAACCTAAAATCTAAACCTAACCTAAAATCTAAACCTAACCCCAAATCTAAACCTAAAATCTAAACCTAATCCCAAATCTAAACCTTACCCCAAATATAAACCTAAAATCTAAACATAACCCCAAATCTAAACCTAAAATCTAAACCTAACCCCAAATCTAAACCTAAAATCTAAACCTAATATCTAAACCTAACCCCAAATCTAAACCTAAAATCTAAACCTAACCCCAAATCTACACCTAACCCCAAATCTAAACCTAAAATCTAAACCTAAAATCTAAACCTAACCCCAAATCTAAACCTAAAATCTAAACCTAACCCCAAATCTAAACCTAACCCCAAATCTAAACCTAAAATCTAAACCTAAACCCAAATCTAAACCTAAAATGTAAACCTAAAATCTAAACCTAACCCCAAATCTAAACCTTAAATCTAAACCTAACCCCAAATCTAAACCTAAAATCTAAACCTAACCCCAAATCTAAACCTAACCCCAAATCTAAACCTAAAATCTAAACCTAACCCCAAATTTAAACCAAAAATCTAAACCTAACCCCAAATCTAAACCCCAAATCTAAACCTAACCCCAAATTTAAACCTAAGCCCAAATCTAAACCTAAAATCTAAACCTAACCCCAAATCTAAACCTAAAATCTAAACCTAAAATCTAAACCTAACCCCAAATCTAAACCTAAAATCTAAACCTAACCCCAAATCTAAACCTAACTCCAAATCTAAACCTAACCCCAAATCTAAACCTAAAATCTAAACCTAACCCCAAATTTAAACCTAAAATCTAAACCTAACCCCAAATCTAAACCTAACCCCAAATCTAAACCTAAAATCTAAACCTAAACCCAAATCTAAACCTAAAATCTAAACCTAACCCCAAATCTAAACCTAACCCCAAATCTAAACCTTAAATCTAAACCTAAAATCTAAACCTAACCCCAAATCTAAACCTAAAATCTAAACCTAACCCCAAATCTAAACCTAACCCCATATCTAAACCTAAAATCTAAACCTAACCCCAAATCTAAACCTAAAATCTAAACCTAACCCCAAATCTAAACCTAACCCCAAATCTAAACCTAAAATCTAAACCTAACCCCAAATCTAAACCTAAAATCTAAACCTAAAATCTAAACCTAACCCCAAATCTAAACCTAAAATCTAAACCTAACCCCAAATCTAAACCTAACCCCAAATCTAAACCTAAAATCTAAACCTAACCCCAAATCTAAACCTAAAATCTAAACCTAAAATCTAAACCTAACCCCAAATCTAAACCTAAAATCTAAACCTAACCCCAAATCTACACCTAACCCCAAATCTAAACCTAAAATCTAAACCTAACCCCAAATCTAAACCTAAAATCTAAACCTAACTCCAAATCTAAACCTAACCCCAAATCTAAACCTAAAATCTAAACCTAACCCCAAATCTAAACCTAACCCCAAATCTAAACCTAAAATCTAAACCTAACCCCAAATCTAAACCTTACCCCAAATATAAACCTAAAATCTAAACCTAACTCCAAATCTAAACCTAAAATCTAAACCTAACCCCAAATCTAAACCTAAAATCTAAACCTAAGCCCAAATCTAAACCTAAAATCTAAACCTAACCCCAAATCTAAACCTAAGCCCAAATCTAAACCTAAAATCTAAACCTAACCCCAAATCTAAACCTAACCCCAAATCTAAACCTAAAATCTAAACCTAACCCCAAATCTAAACCTAAAATCTAAACCTAAAATCTAAACCTAACCCCAAATCTAAACCTAAAATCTAAACCTAACCCCAAATCTAAACCTAACCCCATATCTAAACCTAAAATCTAAACCTAACCCCAAATCTAAACCTAACCCCAAATCTAAACCTAAAATCTAAACCTAACCCCAAATTTAAACCTAAAATCTAAACCTAACCCCAAATCTAAACCTAAAATCTAAACCTAACCCCAAATCTAAACCTAACCCCAAATCTAAACCTAAAATCTAAACCTAACCCCAAATCTAAACCTAAAATCTAAGCCTAAAATCTAAACCTAACCCCAAATCTAAACCTAAAATCTAAACCTAACCCCAAATCTACACCTAACCCCAAATCTAAACCTAAAATCTAAACCTAACTCCAAATCTAAACCTAACCCCAAATCTAAACCTAAAATCTAAACCTAACCCCAAATCTAAACCTAACCCCAAATCTAAACCTAAAATCTAAACCTAACCCCAAATCTAAACCTTACCCCAAATCTAAACCTAAAATCTAAACCTAACCCCAAATCTAAACCTAAAATCTAAACCTAACCCCAAATCTAAACCTAAAATATAAACCTAACCCCAAATCTACACCTAACCCCAAATCTAAACCTAAAATCTAAACCTAACCCCAAATCTAAACCTAAAATCTAAACCTAACCCCAAATCTAAACCTAAAATCTAAACCTAACTCCAAATCTAAACCTAACCCCAAATCTAAACCTAAAATCTAAACCTAACTCCAAATATAAACCTAACCCCAAATCTAAACCTAACCCCAAATCTAAACCTAAAATCTAAACCTAACCCCAAATCTAAACCTAACCCCATATCTAAACGTAAAATCTAAACCTAACCCCAAATCTAAACCTAAAATCTAAACCTAACCCCAATTCTAAACCTAACCCCAAATCTAAACCTAAAATCTAAACCTAACCCCAAATCTAAACCTTACCCCAAATATAAACCTGAAATCTAAACCTAACCCCAAATCTAAACCTAAAATCTAAACCTAAAATCTAAACCTAACCCCAAATCTAAACCTAAAATCTAAACCTAACCCCAAATCTAAAACTAACCCCAAATCTAAACCTAAAATCTAAACCTAACCCCAAATCTAAAACTAACCCCAAATCTAAACCTAAAATCTAAACCTAACCTAAAATCTAAACCTAACCCCAAATCTAAACCTAAAATCTAAACCTAACCCCAAATCTAAACCTTAAATCTAAACCTAACCCCAAATCTAAACCTAAAATCTAAACCTAACCCCAAATCTAAACCTAAAATCTAAACCTAACCCCAAATCTAAACCTAACCCCAAATCTAAACCTAAAATCTAAACCTAACCCCAAATCTAAACCTAACCCCAAATCTAAACCTAAAATCTAAACCTAACCCCAAATCTAAACCTAAAATCTAAACCTAAAATCTAAACCTAACCCCAAATCTAAACCTAAAATCTAAACCTAACCCCAAATCTAAACCTAAAATCTAAACCTAACCCCAAATCTAAACCTAAAATCTAAACCTAAAATCTAAACCTAACCCCAAATCTAAACCTAAAATCTAAACCTAACCCCAAATCTAAACCTAACCCCATATCTAAACCTAAAATCTAAACCTAACCCCAAATCTAAACCTAAAATCTAAACCTAACCCCAAATCTAAACCTAACCCCATATCTAAACCTAAAATATAAACCTAACCCCAAATCTAAACCTAAAATCTAAACCTAACCCCAAATCTACACCTAACCCCAAATCTAAACCTAAAATCTAAACCTAATCCCAAATCTAAACCTTACCCCAAATATAAACCTAAAATCTAAACATAACCCCAAATCTAAACCTAAAATCTAAACCTAACCCCAAATCTAAACCTAAAATCTAAACCTAACCCCAAATCTAAACCTAAAATCTAAACCTAAAATCTAAACCTAACCCCAAATCTAAACCTAAAATCTAAACCTAACCCCAAATCTAAACCTAACCCCAAATCTAAACCTAACCCCAAATCTAAACCTAAAATCTAAACCTAACCCCAAATCTAAACCTAAAATCTAAACCTAACCCCAAATCTAAACCTAACCCCAAATCTCAACCTAAAATCTAAACATAAACCCAAATCTAAACCTAAAATCTAAACCTAAAATCTAAACCTAACCCCAAATCTAAACCTTAAATCTAAACCTAACCCCAAATCTAAACCTAAAATCTAAACCTAACCCCAAATCTAAACCTAACCCCAAATCTAAACGTAAAATCTAAACCTAACCCCAAATTTAAACCTAAAATCTAAACCTAACCCCAAATCTAAACCTAAAATCTAAACCTAACCCCAAATCTAAACCTAACCCCAAATCTAAACCTAAAATCTAAACCTAACCCCAAATCTAAACCTAAAATCTAAACCTAAAATCTAAACCTAACCCCAAATCTAAACCTAAAATTTAACCCTACCCCAAATCTACACCTAACCCCAAATCTAAACCTAAAATCTAAACCTACCCCCAAATCTAAACCTAAAATCTAAACCTAACTCCAAATCTAAACCTAACCCCAAATCTAAACCTAAAATCTAAACCTAACCCCAAATCTAAACCTAACCCCAAATCTAAACCTAAAATCTAAACCTAACCCCAAATCTAAACCTTACCCCAAATATAAACCTAAAATCTAAACCTAACTCCAAATCTAAACCTAAAATCTAAACCTAACCCCAAATCTAAACCTAAAATCTAAACCTAACCCCAAATCTAAACCTAAAATCTAAACCTAAAATCTAAACCTAACCTAAAATCTAAACCTAACCCCAAATCTAAACCTAAAATCTAAACCTAACCCCAAATCTAAACCTAAAATCTAAACCTAATCCCAAATCTAAACCTTACCCCAAATATAAACCTAAAATCTAAACATAACCCCAAATCTAAACCTAAAATCTAAACCTAACCCCAAATCCAAACCTAAAATCTAAACCTAACCCCAAATCTAAACCTAAAATCTAAACCTAATATCTAAACCTAACCCCAAATCTAAACCTAAAATCTAAACCTAACCCCAAATCTACACCTAACCCCAAATCTAAACCTAAAATCTAAACCTAAAATCTAAACCTAACCCCAAATCTAAACCTAAAATCTAAACCTAACCCCAAATCTAAACCTAACCCCAAATCTAAACCTAAAATCTAAACCTAAACCCAAATCTAAACCTAAAATGTAAACCTAAAATCTAAACCTAACCCCAAATCTAAACCTTAAATCTAAACCTAACCCCAAATCTAAACCTAAAATCTAAACCTAACCCCAAATCTAAACCTAACCCCAAATCTAAACCTAAAATCTAAACCTAACCCCAAATTTAAACCAAAAATCTAAACCTAACCCCAAATCTAAACCCCAAATCTAAACCTAACCCCAAATTTAAACCTAACCCCAAATCTAAACCTAAAATCTAAACCTAACCCCAAATCTAAACCTAAAATCTAAACCTAAAATCTAAACCTAACCCCAAATCTAAACCTAAAATCTAAACCTAACCCCAAATCTAAACCTAACCCCAAATCTAAACCTAAAATCTAAACCTAACCCCAAATCTAAACCTAAAATCTAAACCTAACCCCAAATCTAAACCTAACCCCAAATCTAAACCTAAAATCTAAACCTAAACCCAAATCTAAACCTAAAATCTAAACCTAACCCCAAATCTAAACCTAACCCCAAATCTAAACCTTAAATCTAAACCTAACCCCAAATCTAAACCTAAAATATAAACCTAACCCCAAATCTACACCTAACCCCAAATCTAAACCTAAAATCTAAACCTAACCCCAAATCTAAACCTAAAATCTAAACCTAACCCCAAATCTAAACCTAAAATCTAAACCTAACTCCAAATCTAAACCTAACCCCAAATCTAAACCTAAAATCTAAACCTAACTCCAAATCTAAACCTAACCCCAAATCTAAACCTAAAATCTAAACCTAAGCCCAAATCTAAACCTAAAATCTAAACCTAACCCCAAATCTAAACCTAACCCCAAATCTAAACCTAAAATCTAAACCTAACCCCAAATCTAAACCTAAAATATAAACCTAACCCCAAATCTACACCTAACCCCAAATCTAAACCTAAAATCTAAACCTAACCCCAAATCTAAACCTAAAATCTAAACCTAACCCCAAATCTAAACCTAAAATCTAAACCTAACTCCAAATCTAAACCTAACCCCAAATCTAAACCTAAAATCTAAACCTAACTCCAAATCTAAACCTAACCCCAAATCTAAACCTAAAATCTAAACCTAACCCCAAATCTAAACCTAACCCCATATCTAAACGTAAAATCTAAACCTAACCCCAAATCTAAACCTAAAATCTAAACCTAACCCCAATTCTAAACCTAACCCCAAATCTAAACCTAAAATCTAAACCTAACCCCAAATCTAAACCTTACCCCAAATATAAACCTGAAATCTAAACCTAACCCCAAATCTAAACCTAAAATCTAAACCTAAAATCTAAACCTAACCCCAAATCTAAACCTAAAATCTAAACCTAACCCCAAATCTAAAACTAACCCCAAATCTAAACCTAAAATCTAAACCTAACCGCAAATCTAAAACTAACCCCAAATCTAAACCTAAAATCTAAACCTAACCTAAAATCTAAACCTAACCCCAAATCTAAACCTAAAATCTAAACCTAACCCCAAATCTAAACCTTAAATCTAAACCTAACCCCAAATCTAAACCTAAAATCTAAACCTAACCCCAAATCTAAACCTAAAATCTAAACCTAACCCCAAATCTAAACCTAACCCCAAATCTAAACCTAAAATCTAAACCTAACCCCAAATCTAAACCTAACCCCAAATCTAAACCTAAAATCTAAACCTAACCCCAAATCTAAACCTAAAATCTAAACCTAACCCCAAATCTAAACCTAACCCCAAATCTAAACCTAAAATCTAAACCTAACCCCAAATCTAAACCTAACCCCAAATCTAAACCTAAAATCTAAACCTAACCCCAAATCTAAACCTAAAATCTAAACCTAAAATCTAAACCTAACCCCAAATCTAAACCTAAAATCTAAACCTAACCCCAAATCTAAACCTAACCCCAAATCTAAACCTAAAATCTAAACCTAACCCCAAATCTAAACCTAACCCCAAATCTAAACCTAAAATCTAAACCTAACCCCAAATTTAAACCAAAAATCTAAACCTAACCCCAAATCTAAACCCCAAATCTAAACCTAACCCCAAATTTAAACCTAACCCCAAATCTAAACCTAAAATCTAAACCTAACCCCAAATCTAAACCTAAAATCTAAACCTAAAATCTAAACCTAACCCCAAATCTAAACCTAAAATCTAAACCTAACCCCAAATCTAAACCTAACCCCAAATCTAAACCTAACCCCAAATCTAAACCTAAAATCTAAACCTAACCCCAAATCTAAACCTAAAATCTAAACCTAACCCCAAATCTAAACCTAACCCCAAATCTAAACCTAAAATCTAAACCTAAACCCAAATCTAAACCTAAAATCTAAACCTAACCCCAAATCTAAACCTAACCCCAAATCTAAACCTTAAATCTAAACCTAACCCCAAATCTAAACCTAAGCCCAAATCTAAACCTAAAATCTAAACCTAACCCCAAATCTAAACCTAACCCCAAATCTAAACCTAAAATCTAAACCTAACCCCAAATCTAAACCTAAAATCTAAACCTAAAATCTAAACCTAACCCCAAATCTAAACCTAAAATCTAAACCTAACCCCAAATCTAAACCTAACCCCATATCTAAACCTAAAATCTAAACCTAACCCCAAATCTAAACCTAACCCCAAATCTAAACCTAAAATCTAAACCTAACCCCAAATTTAAACCTAAAATCTAAACCTAACCCCAAATCTAAACCTAAAATCTAAACCTAACCCCAAATCTAAACCTAACCCCAAATCTAAACCTAAAATCTAAACCTAACCCCAAATCTAAACCTAAAATCTAAGCCTAAAATCTAAACCTAACCCCAAATCTAAACCTAAAATCTAAACCTAACCCCAAATCTACACCTAACCCCAAATCTAAACCTAAAATCTAAACCTAACTCCAAATCTAAACCTAACCCCAAATCTAAACCTAAAATCTAAACCTAACCCCAAATCTAAACCTAACCCCAAATCTAAACCTAAAATCTAAACCTAACCCCAAATCTAAACCTTACCCCAAATCTAAACCTAAAATCTAAACCTAACCCCAAATCTAAACCTAAAATCTAAACCTAACCCCAAATCTAAACCTAAAATATAAACCTAACCCCAAATCTACACCTAACCCCAAATCTAAACCTAAAATCTAAACCTAACCCCAAATCTAAACCTAAAATCTAAACCTAACCCCAAATCTAAACCTAAAATCTAAACCTAACTCCAAATCTAAACCTAACCCCAAATCTAAACCTAAAATCTAAACCTAACTCCAAATCTAAACCTAACCCCAAATCTAAACCTAAAATCTAAACCTAACCCCAAATCTAAACCTAACCCCATATCTAAACGTAAAATCTAAACCTAACCCCAAATCTAAACCTAAAATCTAAACCTAACCCCAATTCTAAACCTAACCCCAAATCTAAACCTAAAATCTAAACCTAACCCCAAATCTAAACCTTACCCCAAATATAAACCTGAAATCTAAACCTAACCCCAAATCTAAACCTAAAATCTAAACCTAAAATCTAAACCTAACCCCAAATCTAAACCTAAAATCTAAACCTAACCCCAAATCTAAAACTAACCCCAAATCTAAACCTAAAATCTAAACCTAACCCCAAATCTAAAACTAACCCCAAATCTAAACCTAAAATCTAAACCTAACCTAAAATCTAAACCTAACCCCAAATCTAAACCTAAAATCTAAACCTAACCCCAAATCTAAACCTTAAATCTAAACCTAACCCCAAATCTAAACCTAAAATCTAAACCTAACCCCAAATCTAAACCTAAAATCTAAACCTAACCCCAAATCTAAACCTAACCCCAAATCTAAACCTAAAATCTAAACCTAACCCCAAATCTAAACCTAACCCCAAATCTAAACCTAAAATCTAAACCTAACCCCAAATCTAAACCTAAAATCTAAACCTAACCCCAAATCTAAACCTAACCCCAAATCTAAACCTAAAATCTAAACCTAACCCCAAATCTAAACCTAACCCCAAATCTAAACCTAAAATCTAAACCTAACCCCAAATCTAAACCTAAAATCTAAACCTAAAATCTAAACCTAACCCCAAATCTAAACCTAAAATCTAAACCTAACCCCAAATCTAAACCTAACCCCATATCTAAACCTAAAATATAAACCTAACCCCAAATCTAAACCTAAAATCTAAACCTAACCCCAAATCTACACCTAACCCCAAATCTAAACCTAAAATCTAAACCTAATCCCAAATCTAAACCTTACCCCAAATATAAACCTAAAATCTAAACATAACCCCAAATCTAAACCTAAAATCTAAACCTAACCCCAAATCTAAACCTAAAATCTAAACCTAACCCCAAATCTAAACCTAAAATCTAAACCTAAAATCTAAACCTAACCCCAAATCTAAACCTAAAATCTAAACCTAACCCCAAATCTAAACCTAACCCCAAATCTAAACCTAACCCCAAATCTAAACCTAAAATCTAAACCTAACCCCAAATCTAAACCTAAAATCTAAACCTAACCCCAAATCTAAACCTAACCCCAAATCTCAACCTAAAATCTAAACATAAACCCAAATCTAAACCTAAAATCTAAACCTAAAATCTAAACCTAACCCCAAATCTAAACCTTAAATCTAAACCTAACCCCAAATCTAAACCTAAAATCTAAACCTAACCCCAAATCTAAACCTAACCCCAAATCTAAACGTAAAATCTAAACCTAACCCCAAATTTAAACCTAAAATCTAAACCTAACCCCAAATCTAAACCTAAAATCTAAACCTAACCCCAAATCTAAACCTAACCCCAAATCTAAACCTAAAATCTAAACCTAACCCCAAATCTAAACCTAAAATCTAAACCTAAAATCTAAACCTAACCCCAAATCTAAACCTAAAATTTAACCCTACCCCAAATCTACACCTAACCCCAAATCTAAACCTAAAATCTAAACCTACCCCCAAATCTAAACCTAAAATCTAAACCTAACTCCAAATCTAAACCTAACCCCAAATCTAAACCTAAAATCTAAACCTAACCCCAAATCTAAACCTAAAATCTAAACCTAACCCCAAATCTAAACCTTAAATCTAAACCTAACCACAAATCTAAACCTAAAATCTAAACCTAACCCCAAATCTAAACCTAACCCCAAATCTACACCTAACCCCAAATCTAAACCTAACCCCAAATCTAAACCTAAAATCTAAACCTAACCCCAAATCTAAACCTAACCCCAAATATAAACCTAAAATCTAAACCTAACTCCAAATCTAAACCTAAAATCTAAACCTAACCCCAAATCTAAACCTAAAATCTAAACCTAACCCCAAATCTAAACCTAAAATCTAAACCTAAAATCTAAACCTAACCCCAAATCTAAACCTAAAATCTAAACCTAACCCCAAATCTAAACCTAACCCCAAATCTAAACCTAAAATCTAAACCTCATCCCAAATCTAAACCTTACCCCAAATATAAACCTAAAATCTAAACATAACCCCAAATCTAAACCTAAAATCTAAACCTAACCCCAAATCCAAACCTAAAATCTAAACCTAACCCCAAATCTAAACCTAAAATCTAAACCTAATATCTAAACCTAACCCCAAATCTAAACCTAAAATCTAAACCTAACCCCAAATCTACACCTAACCCCAAATCTAAACCTAAAATCTAAACCTAAAATCTAAACCTAACCCCAAATCTAAACCTAAAATCTAAACCTAACCCCAAATCTAAACCTAACCCCAAATCTAAACCTAAAATCTAAACCTAAACCCAAATCTAAACCTAAAATGTAAACCTAAAATCTAAACCTAACCCCAAATCTAAACCTTAAATCTAAACCTAACCCCAAATCTAAACCTAAAATCTAAACCTAACCCCAAATTTAAACCAAAAATCTAAACCTAACCCCAAATCTAAACCCCAAATCTAAACCTAACCCCAAATTTAAACCTAACCCCAAATCTAAACCTAAAATCTAAACCTAACCCCAAATCTAAACCTAAAATCTAAACCTAAAATCTAAACCTAACCCCAAATCTAAACCTAAAATCTAAACCTAACCCCAAATCTAAACCTAACCCCAAATCTAAACCTAACCCCAAATCTAAACCTAAAATCTAAACCTAACCCCAAATCTAAACCTAAAATCTAAACCTAACCCCAAATCTAAACCTAACCCCAAATCTAAACCTAAAATCTAAACCTAACCCCAAATCTAAACCTAAAATCTAAACCTAACCCCAAATCTAAACCTAACCCCAAATCTAAACCTTAAATCTAAACCTAACCCCAAATCTAAACCTAAGCCCAAATCTAAACCTAAAATCTAAACCTAACCCCAAATCTAAACCTAACCCCAAATCTAAACCTAAAATCTAAACCTAACCCCAAATCTAAACCTAAAATCTAAACCTAAAATCTAAACCTAACCCCAAATCTAAACCTAAAATCTAAACCTAACCCCAAATCTAAACCTAACCCCATATCTAAACCTAAAATCTAAACCTAACCCCAAATCTAAACCTAACCCCAAATCTAAACCTAAAATCTAAACCTAACCCCAAATTTAAACCTAAAATCTAAACCTAACCCCAAATCTAAACCTAAAATCTAAACCTAACCCCAAATCTAAACCTAACCCCAAATCTAAACCTAAAATCTAAACCTAACCCCAAATCTAAACCTAAAATCTAAGCCTAAAATCTAAACCTAACCCCAAATCTAAACCTAAAATCTAAACCTAACCCCAAATCTACACCTAACCCCAAATCTAAACCTAAAATCTAAACCTAACTCCAAATCTAAACCTAACCCCAAATCTAAACCTAAAATCTAAACCTAACCCCAAATCTAAACCTAACCCCAAATCTAAACCTAAAATCTAAACCTAACCCCAAATCTAAACCTTACCCCAAATCTAAACCTAAAATCTAAACCTAACCCCAAATCTAAACCTAAAATCTAAACCTAACCCCAAATCTAAACCTAAAATATAAACCTAACCCCAAATCTACACCTAACCCCAAATCTAAACCTAAAATCTAAACCTAACCCCAAATCTAAACCTAAAATCTAAACCTAACCCCAAATCTAAACCTAAAATCTAATCCTAACTCCAAATCTAAACCTAACCCCAAATCTAAACCTAAAATCTAAACCTAACTCCAAATCTAAACCTAACCCCAAATCTAAACCTAAAATCTAAACCTAACCCCAAATCTAAACCTAACCCCATATCTAAACGTAAAATCTAAACCTAACCCCAAATCTAAACCTAAAATCTAAACCTAACCCCAAATCTAAACCTAACCCCAAATCTAAACCTAAAATCTAAACCTAACCCCAAATCTAAACCTAAAATCTAAACCTAACCCCAAATCTAAACCTAAAATCTAAACCTAACCCCAAATCTAAACCTAACCCCAAATCTAAACCTAAAATCTAAACCTAACCCCAAATCTAAACCTAACCCCAAATCTAAACCTAAAATCTAAACCTAACCCCAAATCTAAACCTAAAATCTAAACCTAACCCCAAATCTAAACCTAACCCCAAATCTAAACCTAAAATCTAAACCTAACCCCAAATCTAAACCTAACCCCAAATCTAAACCTAAAATCTAAACCTAACCCCAAATCTAAACCTAAAATCTAAACCTAAAATCTAAACCTAACCCCAAATCTAAACCTAAAATCTAAACCTAACCCCAAATCTAAACCTAACCCCATATCTAAACCTAAAATCTAAACCTAACCCCAAATCTAAACCTAAAATCTAAACCTAACCCCAAATCTAAACCTAACCCCATATCTAAACCTAAAATATAAACCTAACCCCAAATCTAAACCTAAAATCTAAACCTAACCCCAAATCTACACCTAACCCCAAATCTAAACCTAAAATCTAAACCTAACCCCAAATTTAAACCTTACCCCAAATATAAACCTAAAATCTAAACATAACCCCAAATCTAAACCTAAAATCTAAACCTAACCCCAAATCTAAACCTAAAATCTAAACCTAACCCCAAATCTAAACCTAAAATCTAAACCTAAAATCTAAACCTAACCCCAAATCTAAACCTAAAATCTAAACCTAACCCCAAATCTAAACCTAACCCCAAATCTAAACCTAACCCCAAATCTAAACCTAAAATCTAAACCTAACCCCAAATCTAAACCTAAAATCTAAACCTAACCCCAAATCTAAACCTAACCCCAAATCTCAACCTAAAATCTAAACATAAACCCAAATCTAAACCTAAAATCTAAACCTAAAATCTAAACCTAACCCCAAATCTAAACCTTAAATCTAAACCTAACCCCAAATCTAAACCTAAAATCTAAACCTAACCCCAAATCTAAACCTAACCCCAAATCTAAACGTAAAATCTAAACCTAACCCCAAATTTAAACCTAAAATCTAAACCTAACCCCAAATCTAAACCTAAAATCTAAACCTAACCCCAAATCTAAACCTAACCCCAAATCTAAACCTAAAATCTAAACCTAACCCCAAATCTAAACCTAAAATCTAAACCTAAAATCTAAACCTAACCCCAAATCTAAACCTAAAATTTAACCCTACCCCAAATCTACACCCTACCCCAAATCTAAACCTAAAATCTAAACCTACCCCCAAATCTAAACCTAAAATCTAAACCTAACTCCAAATCTAAACCTAACCCCAAATCTAAACCTAAAATCTAAACCTAACCCCAAATCTAAACCTAAAATCTAAACCTAACCCCAAATCTAAACCTTAAATCTAAACCTAACCACAAATCTAAACCTAAAATCTAAACCTAACCCCAAATCTAAACCTAACCCCAAATCTACACCTAACCCCAAATCTAAACCTAACCCCAAATCTAAACCTAAAATCTAAACCTAACCCCAAATCTAAACCTAACCCCAAATCTAAACCTAAAATCTAAACCTAACTCCAAATCTAAACCTAAAATCTAAACCTAACCCCAAATCTAAACCTAAAATCTAAACCTAACCCCAAATCTAAACCTAAAATCTAAACCTAAAATCTAAACCTAACCCCAAATCTAAACCTAAAATCTAAACCTAACCCCAAATCTAAACCTAACCCCAAATCTAAACCTAAAATCTAAACCTCATCCCAAATCTAAACCTTACCCCAAATATAAACCTAAAATCTAAACATAACCCCAAATCTAAACCTAAAATCTAAACCTAACCCCAAATCCAAACCTAAAATCTAAACCTAACCCCAAATCTAAACCTAAAATCTAAACCTAATATCTAAACCTAACCCCAAATCTAAACCTAAAATCTAAACCTAACCCCAAATCTACACCTAACCCCAAATCTAAACCTAAAATCTAAACCTAAAATCTAAACCTTACCCCAAATCTAAACCTAAAATCTAAACCTAACCCCAAATCTAAACCTAACCCCAAATCTAAACCTAAAATCTAAACCTAAACCCAAATCTAAACCTAAAATGTAAACCTAAAATCTAAACCTAACCCCAAATCTAAACCTTAAATCTAAACCTAACCCCAAATCTAAACCTAAAATCTAAACCTAACCCCAAATTTAAACCAAAAATCTAAACCTAACCCCAAATCTAAACCTAAAATCTAAACCTAACCCCAAATCTAAACCTAACCCCAAATCTAAACCTAAAATCTAAACCTAACCCCAAATCTAAACCTAAAATCTAAACCTAAAATCTAAACCTAACCCCAAATCTAAACCTAAAATCTAAACCTAACCCCAAATCTAAACCTAACCCCAAATCTAAACCTAACCCCAAATCTAAACCTAAAATCTAAACCTAACCCCAAATCTAAACCTAAAATCTAAACCTAACCCCAAATCTAAACCTAACCCCAAATCTAAACCTAAAATCTAAACCTAAACCCAAATCTAAACCTAAAATCTAAACCTAACCCCAAATCTAAACCTAACCCCAAATCTAAACCTTAAATCTAAACCTAACCCCAAATCTAAACCTAAGCCCAAATCTAAACCTAAAATCTAAACCTAACCCCAAATCTAAACCTAACCCCAAATCTAAACCTAAAATCTAAACCTAACCCCAAATCTAAACCTAAAATCTAAACCTAAAATCTAAACCTAACCCCAAATCTAAACCTAAAATCTAAACCTAAAATCTAAACCTAACCCCAAATCTAAACCTAAAATCTAAACCTAACCCCAAATCTAAACCTAACCCCAAATCTAAACCTAAAATCTAAACCTAAAATCTAAACCTAACCCCAAATCTAAACCTAAAATCTAAACCTAACCCCAAATCTAAACCTAACCCCATATCTAAACCTAAAATCTAAACCTAACCCCAAATCTAAACCTAAAATCTAAACCTAACCCCAAATCTAAACCTAACCCCATATCTAAATGTAAAATCTAAACCTAACCCCAAATCTAAACCTAAAATCTAAACCTAACCCCAATTCTAAACCTAACCCCAAATCTAAACCTTACCCCAAATATAAACCTGAAATCTAAACCTAACCCCAAATCTAAACCTAAAATCTAAACCTAAAACCTAAACCTAACCCCAAATCTAAACCTAAAATCTAAACCTAACCCCAAATCTAAAACTAACCCCAAATCTAAACCTAAAATCTAAACCTAACCTAAAATCTAAACCTAACCCCAAATCTAAACCTAAAATCTAAACCTAACCCCAAATCTAAACCTAAAATCTAAACCTAACCCCAAATCTAAACCTAACCCCAAATCTAAACCTTAAATCTAAACCTAACCCCAAATCTAAACCTAAAATCTAAACCTAACCCCAAATCTAAACCTAACCCCAAATCTAAACCTAAAATCTAAACCTAACCCCAAATCTAAACCTAACCCCAAATCTAAACCTAAAATCTAAACCTAACCCCAAATCTAAACCTAAAATCTAAACCTAACCCCAAATCTAAACCTAACCCCAAATCTAAACCTAAAATCTAAACCTAACCCCAAATCTAAACCTAAAATCTAAACCTAACCCCAAATCTAAACCTAAAATCTAAACCTAACCCCAAATCTAAACCTAACCCCAAATCTAAACCTAAAATCTAAACCTAACCCCAAATCTAAACCTAAAATCTAAACCTAAAATCTAAACCTAACCCCAAATCTAAACCTAAAATCTAAACCTAACCCCAAATCTAAACCTAACCCCATATCTAAACCTAAAATCTAAACCTAACCCCAAATCTAAACCTAAAATCTAAACCTAACCCCAAATCTACACCTAACCCAAATCTAAACCTAAAATCTAAACCTAATCCCAAATCTAAACCTTACCCCAAATCTAAACCTAAAATCTAAACATAACCCCAAATCTAAACCTAAAATCTAAACCTAACCCCAAATCTAAACCTAAAATCTAAACCTAACCCCAAATCTAAACCTAAAATCTAAACCTAAAATCTAAACCTAAAATCTAAACCTACCCCCAAATCTAAACCTAAAATCTAAACCTAACCCCAAATCTAAACCGAACTCCAAATCTAAACGTAACCCCAAATCTAAACCTAAAATCTAAACCTAACCCCAAATCTAAACCTAAAATCTAAACCTAACCCCAAATGTAAACCTAACCCCAAATCTCAACCTAAAATCTAAACCTAAACCCAAATCTAAACCTAAAATCTAAACCTAAAATCTAAACCTAACCCCAAATCTAAACCTTAAATCTAAACCTAACCCCAAATCTAAACCTAAAATCTAAACCTAACCCCAAATCTAAACCTAACCCCAAATCTAAACGTAAAATCTAAACCTAATCCCAAATTTAAACCTAAAATCTAAACCTAACCCCAAATCTAAACTTAAAATCTAAACCTAACCCCAAATCTAAACCTAACCCCAAATCTAAACCTAAAATCTAAACCTAACCCCAAATCTAAACCTAAAATCTAAACCTAAAATCTAAACCTAACCCCAAATCTAAACCTAAAATCTAAACCTAACCCCAAATCTACACCTAACCCCAAATCTAAACCTAAAATCTAAACCTACCCCCAAATCTAAACCTAAAATCTAAACCTAACTCCAAATCTAAACCTAACCCCAAATCTAAACCTAAAATCTAAACCTAACCCCAAATCTAAACCTAACCCCAAATCTAAACCTAAAATCTAAACCTAACCCCAAATCTAAACCTTACCCCAAATATAAACCTAAAATCTAAACCTAACTCCAAATCTAAACCTAAAATCTAAACCTAACCCCAAATCTAAACCTAAAATCTAAACCTAACCCCAAATCTAAACCTAAAATCTAAACCTAAAATCTAAACCTAACCCCAAATCTAAACCTAAAATCTAAACCTAACCCCAAATCTAAACCTAACCCCAAATCTAAACCTAAAATCTAAACCTAATCCCAAATCTAAACCTTACCCCAAATATAAACCTAAAATCTAAACATAACCCCAAATCTAAACCTAAAATCTAAACCTAACCCCAAATCCAAACCTAAAATCTAAACCTAACCCCAAATCTAAACCTAAAATCTAAACCTAATATCTAAACCTAACCCCAAATCTAAACCTAAAATCTAAACCTAACCCCAAATCTACACCTAACCCCAAATCTAAACCTAAAATCTAAACCTAAAATCTAAACCTAACCCCAAATCTAAACCTAAAATCTAAACCTAACCCCAAATCTAAACCTAACCCCAAATCTAAACCTAAAATCTAAACCTAACCCCAAATCTAAACCTAAAATGTAAACCTAAAATCTAAACCTAACCCTAAATCTAAACCTTAAATCTAAACCTAACCCCAAATCTAAACCTAAAATCTAAACCTAACCCCAAATCTAAACCTAACCCCAAATCTAAACCTAAAATCTAAACCTAACCCCAAATTTAAACCAAAAATCTAAACCTAACCCCAAATCTAAACCCGAAATCTAAACCTAACCCCAAATTTAAACCTAACCCCAAATCTAAACCTAAAATCTAAACCTAACCCCAAATCTAAACCTAAAATCTAAACCTAAAATCTAAACCTAACCCCAAATCTAAACCTAAAATCTAAACCTAACCCCAAATCTAAACCTAACCCCAAATCTAAACCTAACCCCAAATCTAAACCTAAAATCTAAACCTAACCCCAAATCTAAACCTAAAATCTAAACCTAACCCCAAATCTAAACCTAACCCCAAATCTAAACCTAAAATCTAAACCTAAACCCAAATCTAAACCTAAAATCTAAACCTAACCCCAAATCTAAACCTAACCCCAAATCTAAACCTTAAATCTAAACCTAACCCCAAATCTAAACCTAAAATCTAAACCTAACCCCAAATCTAAACCTAACCCCAAATCTAAACCTAAAATCTAAACCTAAAATCTAAACCTAACCCCAAATCTAAACCTAAAATCTAAACCTAACCCCAAATCTAAACCTAACCCCATATCTAAACCTAAAATCTAAACCTAATCCCAAATCTAAACCTAAAATCTAAACCTAACCCCAAATCTAAACCTAACCCCAAATCTAAACCTAAAATCTAAACCTAATCCCAAATCTAAACCTTACCCCAAATATAAACCTAAAATCTAAACATAACCCCAAATCTAAACCTAAAATCTAAACCTAACCCCAAATCTAAACCTAAAATCTAAACCTAACCCCAAATCTAAACCTAAAATCCAAACCTAACTCCAAATCTAAACCTAACCCCAAATCTAAACCTAAAATCTAAACCTCACTCCAAATCTAAACCTAACCCCAAATCTAAACCTAAAATCTAAACCTAACACCAAATCTAAACCTAACCCCATATCTAAATGTAAAATCTAAACCTAACCCCAAATCTAAACCTAAAATCTAAACCTAACCCCAATTCTAAACCTAACCCCAAATCTAAACCTAAAATCTAAACCTAACCCCAAATCTAAACCTTACCCCAAATATAAACCTGAAATCTAAACCTAACCCCAAATCTAAACCTAAAATCTAAACCTAAAACCTAAACCTAACCCCAAATCTAAACCTAAAATCTAAACCTAACCCCAAATCTAAAACTAACCCCAAATCTAAATCTAAAATCTAAACCTAACCTAAAATCTAAACCTAACCCCAAATCTAAACCTAAAATCTAAACCTAACCCCAAATCTAAACCTAAAATCTAAACCTAACCCCAAATCTAAACCTAACCCCAAATCTAAACCTTAAATCTAAACCTAACCCCAAATCTAAACCTAAAATCTAAACCTAACCCCAAATCTAAACCTAAAATCTAAACCTAACCCCAAATCTAAACCTAACCCCAAATCTAAACCTAAAATCTAAACCTAACCCCAAATCTAAACCTAACCCCAAATCTAAACCTAAAATCTAAACCTAACCCCAAATCTAAACCTAAAATCTAAACCTAACCCCAAATCTAAACCTAACCCCCAAATCTAAACCTAAAATCTAAACCTAACCCCAAATCTAAACCTAAAATCTAAACCTAAAATCTAAACCTAACCCCAAATCTAAACCTAAAATCTAAACCTAACCCCAAATCTAAACCTAACCCCATATCTAAACCTAAAATCTAAACCTAACCCCAAATCTAAACCTAAAATCTAAACCTAACCCCAAATCTAAACCTAACCCCATATCTAAACCTAAAATCTAAACCTAACCCCAAATCTAAACCTAAAATCTAAACCTAACCCCAAATCTACACCTAACCCAAATCTAAACCTAAAATCTAAACCTAATCCCAAATCTAAACCTTACCCCAAATATAAACCTAAAATCTAAACATAACCCCAAATCTAAACCTAAAATCTAAACCTAACCCCAAATCTAAACCTAAAATCTAAACCTAACCCCAAATCTAAACCTAAAATCTAAACCTAAAATCTAAACCTAAAATCTAAACCTACCCCCAAATCTAAACCTAAAATCTAAACCTAACCCCAAATCTAAACCGAACTCCAAATCTAAACGTAACCCCAAATCTAAACCTAAAATCTAAACCTAACCCCAAATCTAAACCTAAAATCTAAACCTAACCCCAAATCTAAACCTAACCCCAAATCTCAACCTAAAATCTAAACCTAAACCCAAATCTAAACCTAAACAAATCTAAACCTAAAATCTAACCCAAATCTAAACCTAAATCTAAACCAATCTAAACCTAAATCTAAACCTAACCCCAAATCTAAACCTAACCCCAAATCTAAACCTAACCCCAAATCTAAACCTAACCCAAATCTAAACCTAAACTAACCCAAATCTAAACTAAAATCTAAACCTAACCCCAAACTAATCTAAACCTAACCCCAAATCTAAACCTAACCCAATCTAAACCTAAAATCTAAACCTAACCCAATCTAAACCTAAATCTAAACCTAAATCTAAACCTAAACCCAAATCTAAACCTAAAATCTAAACCTAACCCAAATCTACACCTAACCAAATCTAAACCTAACCTCAAATCTAACCCAAATCTAACCTAATCTAACCTAACCCCAAATCTAAACCTAACCCCAAATCTAAACCTAAAATCTAACCTAATCCCAAATCTAAACCTTACCCCAAATATAAACCTAAAATCTAAACATAACCCCAAATCTAAACCTAAAATCTAAACCTAACCCCAAATCTAAACCTAAAATCTAAACCTAACCCCAAATCTAAACCTAAAATCTAAACCTAAAATCTAAACCTAACCCCAAATCTAAACCTAAAATCTAAACCTAACCCCAAATCTAAACCTAACCCCAAATCTAACCTAAAATCTAAACCTAAACCCAAATCTAAACCTAAAATCTAAACCTAAAATCTAAACCTAACCCCAAATCTAAACCTTAAATCTAAACCTAACCCCAAATCTAAACCTAAAATCTAAACGTAACCCCAAATCTAAACCTAACCCCAAATCTAAACCTAAAATCTAAACCTAACCCCAAATTTAAACCAAAAATCTAAACCTAACCCCAAATCTAAACCCCAAATCTAAACCTAACCCCAAATTTAAACCTAACCCCAAATCTAAACCTAAAATCTAAACCTAACCCCAAATCTAAACCTAAAATCTAAACCTAAAATCTAAACCTAACCCCAAATCTAAACCTAAAATCTAAACCTAACCCCAAATCTAAACCTAACCCCAAATCTAAACCTAACCCCAAATCTAAACCTAAAATCTAAACCTAACCCCAAATCTAAACCTAAAATATAAACCTAACCCCAAATCTAAACCTAACCCCAAATCTAAACCTAAAATCTAAACCTAAACCCAAATCTAAACCTAAAATCTAAACCTAACCCCAAATCTAAACCTAACCCCAAATCTAAACCTTAAATCTAAACCTAACCCCAAATCTAAACCTAAAATCTAAATCTAACCCCAAATCTAAACCTAACCCCAAATCTAAACCTAAAATCTAAACCTAAAATCTAAACCTAACCCCAAATCTAACCTAAAATCTAAACCTAACCCCAAATCTAAACCTAACCCCATATCTAAACCTAAAATCTAAACCTAACCCCAAATCTAAACCTAACCCAAATCTAAAACCTAACCCCAAATCTAAACCTAACCCCAAATCTAAACCTAAAATCTAACCTAATCCCAAATCTAAACCTTACCCCAAATACTAAACCTAAACTAACCAAATCTAAACCTAAAATCTAAACCTAACCCCAAATCTAAACCTAAAATCTAAACCTAACCCAAATCTAAACCTAACCCCAAACTAACTCCAAATCTAAACCTAACCCCAAATCTAAACCTAAAATCTAAACCTCCCAAATCTAAACCTAACCCCAAATCTAAACCTAACCCCATATCTAAACGTAAAATCTAAACCTAACCCCAAATCTAAACCTAAAATCTAAACCTAACCCCAATTCTAAACCTAACCCCAAATCTAAACCTAAAATCTAAACCTAACCCCAAATCTAAACCTTACCCCAAATCTAAACCTTAAATCTAAACCTAACCCCAAATCTAAACCTAAAATCTAAACCTAAAACCTAAACCTAACCCCAAATCTAAACCTTACCCCAAATATAAACCTGAAATCTAAACCTAACCCCAAATCTAAACCTAAAATCTAAACCTAAAACCTAAACCTAACCCCAAATCTAAACCTAAAATCTAAACCTAACCCCAAATCTAAAACTAACCCCAAATCTAAACCTAAAATCTAAACCTAACCTAAAATCTAAACCTAACCCCAAATCTAAACCTAAAATCTAAACCTAACCCCAAATCTAAACCTAAAATCTAAACCTAACCCCAAATCTAAACCTAACCCCAAATCTAAACCTTAAATCTAAACCTAACCCCAAATCTAAACCTAAAATCTATACCTAACCCCAAATCTAAACCTAAAATCTAAACCTAACCCCAAATCTAAACCTAACCCCAAATCTAAACCTAAAATCTAAACCTAACCCCAAATCTAAACCTAACCCCAAATCTAAACCTAAAATCTAAACCTAACCCCAAATCTAAACCTAAAATCTAAACCTAACCCCAAATCTAAACCTAAAATCTAAACCTAACCCCAAATCTAAACCTAACCCCAAATCTAAACCTAAAATCTAAACCTAACCCCAAATCTAAACCTAAAATCTAAACCTAAAATCTAAACCTAACCCCAAATCTAAACCTAAAATCTAAACCTAACCCCAAATCTAAACCTAACCCCATATCTAAACCTAAAATCTAAACCTAACCCCAAATCTAAACCTAAAATCTAAACCTAACCCCAAATCTAAACCTAAAATCTAAACCTAACCCCAAATCTAAACCTAAAATCCAAACCTAACTCCAAATCTAAACCTAACCCCAAATCTAAACCTAACCCCAAATCTAAACCTAAAATCTAAACCTAACCCCAAATCTAAACCTAAAATCTAAACCTAAAATCTAAACCTAACCCCAAATCTAAACCTAAAATCTAAACCTAACCCCAAATCTAAACCTAACCCCATATCTAAACCTAAAATCTAAACCTAACCCCAAATCTAAACCTAAAATCTAAACCTAACCCCAAATCTAAACCTAAAATCTAAACCTAACCCCAAATCTAAACCTAAAATCCAAACCTAACTCCAAATCTAAACCTAACCCCAAATCTAAACCTAAAATCTAAACCTCACTCCAAATCTAAACCTAACCCCAAATCTAAACCTAAAATCTAAACCTAACCCCAAATCTAAACCTAACCCCATATCTAAACGTAAAATCTAAACCTAACCCCAAATCTAAACCTAAAATCTAAACCTAACCCCAATTCTAAACCTAACCCCAAATCTAAACCTAAAATCTAAACCTAACCCCAAATCTAAACCTTACCCCAAATCTAAACCTTAAATCTAAACCTAACCCCAAATCTAAACCTAAAATCTAAACCTAAAACCTAAACCTAACCCCAAATCTAAACCTTACCCCAAATATAAACCTGAAATCTAAACCTAACCCCAAATCTAAACCTAAAATCTAAACCTAAAACCTAAACCTAACCCCAAATCTAAACCTAAAATCTAAACCTAACCCCAAATCTAAAACTAACCCCAAATCTAAACCTAAAATCTAAACCTAACCCCAAATCTAAACCTAAAATCTAAACCTAACCCCAAATCTAAACCTAAAATCTAAACCTAACCCCAAATCTAAACCTAACCCCAAATCTAAACCTTAAATCTAAACCTAACCCCAAATCTAAACCTAAAATCTAAACCTAACCCCAAATCTAAACCTAAAATCTAAACCTAACCCCAAATCTAAACCTAACCCCAAATCTAAACCTAAAATCTAAACCTAACCCCAAATCTAAACCTAACCCCAAATCTAAACCTAAAATCTAAACCTAACCCCAAATTTAAACCAAAAATCTAAACCTAACCCCAAATCTAAACCCCAAATCTAAACCTAACCCCAAATTTAAACCTAACCCCAAATCTAAACCTAAAATCTAAACCTAACCCCAAATCTAAACCTAAAATCTAAACCTAAAATCTAAACCTAACCCCAAATCTAAACCTAAAATCTAAACCTAACCCCAAATCTAAACCTAACCCCAAATCTAAACCTAACCCCAAATCTAAACCTAAAATCTAAACCTAACCCCAAATCTAAACCTAAAATATAAACCTAACCCCAATTCTAAACCTAACCCCAAATCTAAACCTAAAATCTAAACCTAAACCCAAATCTAAACCTAAAATCTAAACCTAAAATCTAAACCTAACCCCAAATCTAAACCTTAAATCTAAACCTAACCCCAAATCTAAACCTAAAATCTAAACCTAACCCCAAATCTAAACCTAACCCCAAATCTAAACCTAAAATCTAAACCTAAACCCAAATCTAAACCTAAAATCTAAACCTAAAATCTAAACCTAACCCCAAATCTAAACCTTAAATCTAAACCTAACCCCAAATCTAAACCTAAAATCTAAACCTAACCCCAAATCTAAACCTAACCCCAAATCTAAACCTAAAATCTAAACCTAACCCCAAATTTAAACCAAAAATCTAAACCTAACCCCAAATCTAAACCCCAAATCTAAACCTAACCCCAAATTTAAACCTAACCCCAAATCTAAACCTAAAATCTAAACCTAACCCCAAATCTAAACCTAAAATCTAAACCTAAAATCTAAACCTAACCCCAAATCTAAACCTAAAATCTAAACCTAACCCCAAATCTAAACCTAACCCCAAATCTAAACCTAACCCCAAATCTAAACCTAAAATCTAAACCTAACCCCAAATCTAAACCTAAAATATAAACCTAACCCCAAATCTAAACCTAACCCCAAATCTAAACCTAAAATCTAAACCTAAACCCAAATCTAAACCTAAAATCTAAACCTAACCCCAAATCTAAACCTAACCCCAAATCTAAACCTTAAATCTAAACCTAACCCCAAATCTAAACCTAAAATCTAAATCTAACCCCAAATCTAAACCTAACCCCAAATCTAAACCTAAAATCTAAACCTAAAATCTAAACCTAACCCCAAATCTAAACCTAAAATCTAAACCTAACCCCAAATCTAAACCTAAAATCTAAACCTAACCCCAAATCTAAACCTAACCCCAAATCTAAACCTAAAATCTAAACCTAATCCCAAATCTAAACCTTACCCCAAATATAAACCTAAAATCTAAACATAATCCCAAATCTAAACCTAAAATAAACCTAATCCCAAATCTAAACCTTACCCCAAATATAAACCTAAAATCTAAACATAATCCCAAATCTAAACCTAAAATCTAAACCTAACCCCAAATCTAAACCTAAAATCTAAACCTAACCCCAAATCTAAACCTAAAATCCAAACCTAACTCCAAATCTAAACCTAACCCCAAATCTAAACCTAAAATCTAAACCTCACTCCATATCTAAACCTAACCCCAAATCTAAACCTAAAATCTAAACCTAACCCCAAATCTAAACCTAACCCCATATCTAAACGTAAAATCTAAACCTAACCCCAAATCTAAACCTAAAATCTAAACCTAACCCCAATTCTAAACCTAACCCCAAATCTAAACCTAAAATCTAAACCTAACCCCAAATCTAAACCTTACCCCCAAATCTAAACCTTAAATCTAAACCTAACCCCAAATCTAAACCTAAAATCTAAACCTAAAACCTAAACCTAACCCCAAATCTAAACCTTACCCCAAATATAAACCTGAAATCTAAACCTAACCCCAAATCTAAACCTAAAATCTTAACCTAAAACCTAAACCTAACCCCAAATCTAAACCTAAAATCTAAACCTAACCCCAAATCTAAAACTAACCCCAAATCTAAACCTAAATCTAACCTAACCTAAATCTAAACCTAACCCCAAATCTAAACCTAAAATCTAAACCTAACCCCAAATCTAAACCTAACCCCAAATCTAAACCTTAAATCTAAACCTAACCCCAAATCTAAACCTAAAACTACTAACCTAACCCCAAATCTAAACCTAAAATCTAAACCTAACCCCAAATCTAAACCTAACCCCAAATCTAAACCTAAAATCTAAACCTAACCCCAAATCTAAACCTAACCCCAAATCTAAACCTAAAATCTAAACCTAACCCCAAATCTAAACCTAAAATCTAAACCTAACCCCAAATCTAAACCTAAAATCTAAACCTAACCCCAAATCTAAACCTAACCCCAAATCTAAACCTAAAATCTAAACCTAACCCCAAATCTAAACCTAAAATCTAAACCTAAAATCTAAACCTAACCCCAAATCTAAACCTAAAATCTAAACCTAACCCCAAATCTAAACCTAACCCCATATCTAAACCTAAAATCTAAACCTAACCCCAAATCTAAACCTAAAATCTAAACCTAACCCCCAAATCTAAACCTAAAATCTAAACCTAACCCCAAATCTAAACCTAAAATCCAAACCTAACTCCAAATCTAAACCTAACCCCAAATCTAAACCTAACCCCAAATCTAAACCTAAAATCTAAACCTAACCCCAAATCTAAACCTAAAATCTAAACCTAAAATCTAAACCAAACCCCAAATCTAAACCTAAAATCTAAACCTAACCCCCAAATCTAAACCTAACCCCATATCTAAACCTAAAATCTAAACCTAACCCCAAATCTAAACCTAAAATCTAAACCTAACCCCAAATCTAAACCTAAAATCTAAACCTAACCCCAAATCTAAACCTAAAATCCAAACCTAACTCAAATCTAAACCTAACCCCAAATCTAAACCTAAAATCTAAACCTCACTCCAAATCTAAACCTAACCCCAAATCTAAACCTAAAATCTAAACCTAACCCCAAATCTAAACCTAACCCCATATCTAAACGTAAAATCTAAACCTAACCCCAAATCTAAACCTAAAATCTAAACCTAACCCCAATTCTAAACCTAACCCCAAATCTAAACCTAAATCTAAACCTAACCCCAAATCTAAACCTTACCCCAAATCTAAACCTTAAATCTAAACCTAACCCCAAATCTAAACCTAAAATCTAAACCTAAAACCTAAACCTAACCCCAAATCTAAACCTTACCCCAAATATAAACCTGAAATCTAAACCTAACCCCAAATCTAAACCTAAAATCTAAACCTAAAACCTAAACCTAACCCCAAATCTAAACCTAAAATCTAAACCTAACCCCAAATCTAAAACTAACCCCAAATCTAAACCTAAAATCTAAACCTAACCCCAAATCTAAACCTAAAATCTAAACCTAACCCCAAATCTAAACCTAAAATCTAAACCTAACCCCAAATCTAAACCTAACCCCAAATCTAAACCTTAAATCTAAACCTAACCCCAAATCTAAACCTAAAATCTAAACCTAACCCCAAATCTAAACCTAAAATCTAAACCTAACCCCAAATCTAAACCTAACCCCAAATCTAAACCTAAAATCTAACCTAACCCCAAATCTAAACCTAACCCCAAATCTAAACCTAAAATCTAAACCTAACCCCAAATTTAAACCAAAAATCTAAACCTAACCCCAAATCTAAACCTAAAATCTAAACCTAACCCCAAATTTAAACCTAACCCCAAATCTAAACCTAAAATCTAAACCTAACCCCAAATCTAAACCTAAAATCTAAACCTAAAATCTAAACCTAACCCCAAATCTAAACCTAAAATCTAAACCTAACCCCAAATCTAAACCTAACCCCCAAATCTAAACCTAACCCCAATCTAAACCTAAAATCTAAACCTAACCCCAAATCTAAACCTAAAATATAAACCTAACCCCAATTCTAAACCTAACCCCAAATCTAAACCTAAAATCTAAACCTAAACCCAAATCTAAACCTAAAATCTAAACCTAACCCCAAATCTAAACCTAACCCCAAAACTAAACCTAAAATCTAAACCTAACCCCAAATCTAAACCTAACCCCAAATCTAAACCTAAAATCTAAACCTAACCCCAAATCTAAACCTAAAATCAAAACCTAACCCCAAATCTAAACCTTAAATCTAAACCTAACCCCAAATCTAAACCTAAAATCTAAACCTAACCCCAAATCTAAACCTAACCCCAAATCTAAACCTAAAATCTAAACCCTAAAAACTAAACCTAACCCCAAATCTAAACCTAACCCCAAATCTAAACCTTAAATCTAAACCTAACCCCAAATCTAAACCTAAAATCTGTACCTAACCCCAAATCTAAACCTAAAATCTAAACCTAACCCCAAATCTAAACCTAACCCCAAATCTAAACCTAAAATCTAAACCTAACCCCAAATCTAAACCTAACCCCAAATCTAAACCTAAAATCTAAACCTAACCCCAAATCTAAACCTAAAATCTAAACCTAACCCCAAATCTAAACCTTAAATCTAAACCTAACCCCAAATCTAAACCTAAAATCTAAACCTAACCCCAAATCTAAACCTAACCCCAAATCTAAACCTAAAATCTAAACCTAACCCCAAATCTAAACCTAAAATCTAAACCTAACCCCAAATCTAAACCTAAAATCCAAACCTAACTCCAAATCTAAACCTAACCCCAAATCTAAACCTAAAATCTAAACCTAAAATCTAAACCTAACCCCAAATCTAAACCTTAAATCTAAACCTAACCCCAAATCTAAACCTAAAACTAAACCTAACCCCAAATCTAAACCTAACCCCAAATCTAAACCTAAAATCTAAACCTAACCCCAAATTTAAACCAAAAATCTAAACCTAACCCCAAATCTAAACCCCAAATCTAAACCTAACCACCAAATTAAACCTAACCCCAAATCTAAACCTAAAATCTAAACCTAACCCCAAATCTAAACCTAAAATCTAAACCTAAAATCTAAACCTAACCCCAAATCTAAACCTAAAATCTAAACCTAACCCCAAATCTAAACCTAACCCCAAATCTAAACCTAACCCCAAATCTAAACCTAAAATCTAAACCTAACCCCAAATCTAAACCTAAAATATAAACCTAACCCCAAATCTAAACCTAACCCCAAATCTAAACCTAAAATCTAAACCTAAACCCAAATCTAAACCTAAAATCTAAACCTAACCCCAAATCTAAACCTAACCCCAAATCTAAACCTTAAATCTAAACCTAACCCCAAATGTAAACCTAAAATCTAAATCTAACCCCAAATCTAAACCTAACCCCAAATCTAAACCTAAAATCTAAACCTAAAATCTAAACCTAACCCCAAATCTAAACCTAAAATCTAAACCTAACCCCAAATCTAAACCTAACCCCATATCTAAACCTAAAATCTAAACCTAACCCCAAATCTAAACCTAAAATCTAAACCTAACCCCAAATCTAAACCTAACCCCAAATCTAAACCTAAAATCTAAACCTAATCCCAAATCTAAACCTTACCCCAAATATAAACCTAAAATCTAAACATAATCCCAAATCTAAACCTAAAATCTAAACCTAACCCCAAATCTAAACCTAAAATCTAAACCTAACCCCAAATCTAAACCTAAAATCCAAACCTAACTCCAAATCTAAACCTAACCCCAAATCTAAACCTAAAATCTAAACCTCACTCCAAATCTAAACCTAACCCCAAATCTAAACCTAAAATCTAAACCTAACCCCAAATCTAAACCTAACCCCATATCTAAACGTAAATCTAAACCTAACCCCAAATCTAAACCTAAAATCTAAACCTAAAACCTAAACCTAACCCCAAATCTAAACCTTACCCCAAATATAAACCTGAAATCTAAACCTAACCCCAAATCTAAACCTAAAATCTAAACCTAAAACCTAAACCTAACCCCAAATCTAAACCTAAAATCTAAACCTAACCCCAAATCTAAAACTAACCCCAAATCTAAACCTAAAATCTAAACCTAACCTAAAATCTAAACCTAACCCCAAATCTAAACCTAAAATCTAAACCTAACCCCAAATCTAAACCTAAAATCTAAACCTAACCTAAAATCTAAACCTAACCCCAAATCTAAACCTAAAATCTAAACCTAACCCCAAATCTAAACCTAAAATCTAAACCTAACCCCAAATCTAAACCTAACCCCAAATCTAAACCTAAAATCTAAACCTAAAACCTAAACCTAACCCCAAATCTAAACCTAAAATCTAAACCTAACCCCAAATCTAAAACTAACCCCAAATCTAAACCTAAAATCTAAACCTAACCCCAAATCTAAACCTAAAATCTAAACCTAACCCCAAATCTAAACCTAAAATCTAAACCTAACCCCAAATCTAAACCTAACCCCAAATCTAAACCTTAAATCTAAACCTAACCCCAAATCTAAACCTAAAATCTAAACCTAACCCCAAATCTAAACCTAAAATCTAAACCTAACCCCAAATCTAAACCTAACCCCAAATCTAAACCTAAAATCTAAACCTAACCCCAAATCTAAACCTAACCCCAAATCTAAACCTAAAATCTAAACCTAACCCCAAATTTAAACCAAAAATCTAAACCTAACCCCAAATCTAAACCCCAAATCTAAACCTAACCCCAAATTTAAACCTAACCCCAAATCTAAACCTAAAATCTAAACCTAACCCCAAATCTAAACCTAAAATCTAAACCTAAAATCTAAACCTAACCCCAAATCTAAACCTAAAATCTAAACCTAACCCCAAATCTAAACCTAACCCCAAATCTAAACCTAACCCCAAATCTAAACCTAAAATCTAAACCTAACCCCAAATCTAAACCTAAAATATAAACCTAACCCCAATTCTAAACCTAACCCCAAATCTAAACCTAAAATCTAAACCTAAACCCAAATCTAAACCTAAAATCTAAACCTAACCCCAAATCTAAACCTAACCCCAAATCTAAACCTAAAATCTAAACCTAACCCCAAATCTAAACCTAACCCCAAATCTAAACCTAAAATCTAAACCTAACCCCAAATCTAAACCTAAAATCTAAACCTAACCCCAAATCTAAACCTTAAATCTAAACCTAACCCCAAATCTAAACCTAAAATCTAAACCTAACCCCAAATCTAAACCTAACCCCAAATCTAAACCTAAAATCTAAACCTAAAATCTAAACCTAACCCCAAATCTAAACCTAACCCCAAATCTAAACCTTAAATCTAAACCTAACCCCAAATCTAAACCTAAAATCTGTACCTAACCCCAAATCTAAACCTAAAATCTAAACCTAACCCCAAATCTAAACCTAACCCCAAATCTAAACCTAAAATCTAAACCTAACCCCAAATCTAAACCTAACCCCAAATCTAAACCTAAAATCTAAACCTAACCCCAAATCTAAACCTAAAATCTAAACCTAACCCCAAATCTAAACCTTAAATCTAAACCTAACCCCAAATCTAAACCTAAAATCTAAACCTAACCCCAAATCTAAACCTAACCCCAAATCTAAACCTAAAATCTAAACCTAAAATCTAAACCTAACCCCAAATCTAAACCTAAAATCTAAACCTAACCCCAAATCTAAACCTAAAATCCAAACCTAACTCCAAATCTAAACCTAACCCCAAATCTAAACCTAAAATCTAAACCTAAAATCTAAACCTAACCCCAAATCTAAACCTTAAATCTAAACCTAACCCCAAATCTAAACCTAAAATCTAAACCTAACCCCAAATCTAAACCTAACCCCAAATCTAAACCTAAAATCTAAACCTAACCCCAAATTTAAACCAAAAATCTAAACCTAACCCCAAATCTAAACCCCAAATCTAAACCTAACCCCAAATTTAAACCTAACCCCAAATCTAAACCTAAAATCTAAACCTAACCCCAAATCTAAACCTAAAATCTAAACCTAAAATCTAAACCTAACCCCAAATCTAAACCTAAAATCTAAACCTAACCCCAAATCTAAACCTAACCCCAAATCTAAACCTAACCCCAAATCTAAACCTAAAATCTAAACCTAACCCCAAATCTAAACCTAAAATATAAACCTAACCCCAAATCTAAACCTAACCCCAAATCTAAACCTAAAATCTAAACCTAAACCCAAATCTAAACCTAAAATCTAAACCTAACCCCAAATCTAAACCTAACCCCAAATCTAAACCTTAAATCTAAACCTAACCCCAAATCTAAACCTAAAATCTAAATCTAACCCCAAATCTAAACCTAACCCCAAATCTAAACCTAAAATCTAAACCTAAAATCTAAACCTAACCCCAAATCTAAACCTAAAATCTAAACCTAACCCCAAATCTAAACCTAACCCCATATCTAAACCTAAAATCTAAACCTAACCCCAAATCTAAACCTAAAATCTAAACCTAACCCCAAATCTAAACCTAACCCCAAATCTAAACCTAAAATCTAAACCTAATCCCAAATCTAAACCTTACCCCAAATATAAACCTAAAATCTAAACATAATCCCAAATCTAAACCTAAAATCTAAACCTAACCCCAAATCTAAACCTAAAATCTAAACCTAACCCCAAATCTAAACCTAAAATCCAAACCTAACTCCAAATCTAAACCTAACCCCAAATCTAAACCTAAAATCTAAACCTCACTCCAAATCTAAACCTAACCCCAAATCTAAACCTAAAATCTAAACCTAACCCCAAATCTAAACCTAACCCCATATCTAAACGTAAAATCTAAACCTAACCCCAAATCTAAACCTAAAATCTAAACCTAAAACCTAAACCTAACCCCAAATCTAAACCTTACCCCAAATATAAACCTGAAATCTAAACCTAACCCCAAATCTAAACCTAAAATCTAAACCTAAAACCTAAACCTAACCCCAAATCTAAACCTAAAATCTAAACCTAACCCCAAATCTAAAACTAACCCCAAATCTAAACCTAAAATCTAAACCTAACCTAAAATCTAAACCTAACCCCAAATCTAAACCTAAAATCTAAACCTAACCCCAAATCTAAACCTAAAATCTAAACCTAACCCCAAATCTAAACCTAACCCCAAATCTAAACCTTAAATCTAAACCTAACCCCAAATCTAAACCTAAAATCTAAACCTAACCCCAAATCTAAACCTAAAATCTAAACCTAACCCCAAATCTAAACCTAACCCCAAATCTAAACCTAAAATCTAAACCTAAAATCTAAACCTAACCCCAAATCTAAACCTTAAATCTAAACCTAACCCCAAATCTAAACCTAAAATCTAAACCTAACCCCAAATCTAAACCTAACCCCAAATCTAAACGTAAAATCTAAACCTAATCCCAAATTTAAACCTAAAATCTAAACCTAACCCCAAATCTAAACCTAAAATCTAAACCTAACCCCAAATCTAAACCTAACCCCAAATCTAAACCTAAAATCTAAACCTAACCCCAAATCTAAACCTAAAATCTAAACCTAAAATCTAAACCTAAACCCAAATCTAAACCTAAAATCTAAACCTAACCCCAAATCTACACCTAACCCCAAATCTAAACCTAAAATCTAAACCTAACCCCAAATCTAAACCTAATTTCTAAACCTAACCCCAAATCTAAACCTAACCCCAAATCTAAACCTAAAATCTAAACCTAATCCCAAATCTAAACCTTACCCCAAATATAAACCTAAAATCTAAACATAACCCCAAATCTAAACCTAAAATCTAAACCTAACCCCAAATCTAAACCTAAAATCTAAACCTAACCCCAAATCTAAACCTAAAATCTAAACCTAAAATCTAAACCTAACCCCAAATCTAAACCTAAAATCTAAACCTAACCCCAAATCTAAACCTAACCCCAAATCTAAACCTAAAATCTAAACCTAAACCCAAATCTAAACCTAAAATCTAAACCTAAAATCTAAACCTAACCCCAAATCTAAACCTTAAATCTAAACCTAACCCCAAATCTAAACCTAAAATCTAAACCTAACCCCAAATCTAAACCTAACCCCAAATCTAAACCTAAAATCTAAACCTAACCCCAAATTTAAACCAAAAATCTAAACCTAACCCCAAATCTAAACCCCAAATCTAAACCTAACCCCAAATTTAAACCTAACCCCAAATCTAAACCTAAAATCTAAACCTAACCCCAAATCTAAACCTAAAATCTAAACCTAAAATCTAAACCTAACCCCAAATCTAAACCTAAAATCTAAACCTAACCCCAAATCTAAACCTAACCCCAAATCTAAACCTAACCCCAAATCTAAACCTAAAATCTAAACCTAACCCCAAATCTAAACCTAAAATATAAACCTAACCCCAAATCTAAACCTAACCCCAAATCTAAACCTAAAATCTAAACCTAAACCCAAATCTAAACCTAAAATCTAAACCTAACCCCAAATCTAAACCTAACCCCAAATCTAAACCTTAAATCTAAACCTAACCCCAAATCTAAACCTAAAATCTAAATCTAACCCCAAATCTAAACCTAACCCCAAATCTAAACCTAAAATCTAAACCTAAAATCTAAACCTAAACCCAAATCTAAACCTAAAATCTAAACCTAACCCCAAATCTAAACCTAACCCCATATCTAAACCTAAAATCTAAACCTAACCCCAAATCTAAACCTAAAATCTAAACCTAACCCCAAATCTAAACCTAACCCCAAATCTAAACCTAAAATCTAAACCTAATCCCAAATCTAAACCTTACCCCAAATATAAACCTAAAATCTAAACATAATCCCAAATCTAAACCTAAAATCTAAACCTAACCCCAAATCTAAACCTAAAATCTAAACCTAACCCCAAATCTAAACCTAAAATCCAAACCTAACTCCAAATCTAAACCTAACCCCAAATCTAAACCTAAAATCTAAACCTCACTCCAAATCTAAACCTAACCCCAAATCTAAACCTAAAATCTAAACCTAACCCCAAATCTAAACCTAACCCCATATCTAAACGTAAAATCTAAACCTAACCCCAAATCTAAACCTAAAATCTAAACCTAACCCCAATTCTAAACCTAACCCCAAATCTAAACCTAAAATCTAAACCTAACCCCAAATCTAAACCTTACCCCAAATCTAAACCTTAAATCTAAACCTAACCCCAAATCTAAACCTAAAATCTAAACCTAAAACCTAAACCTAACCCCAAATCTAAACCTTACCCCAAATATAAACCTGAAATCTAAACCTAACCCCAAATCTAAACCTAAAATCTAAACCTAAAACCTAAACCTAACCCCAAATCTAAACCTAAAATCTAAACCTAACCCCAAATCTAAAACTAACCCCAAATCTAAACCTAAAATCTAAACCTAACCTAAAATCTAAACCTAACCCCAAATCTAAACCTAAAATCTAAACCTAACCCCAAATCTAAACCTAAAATCTAAACCTAACCCCAAATCTAAACCTAACCCCAAATCTAAACCTTAAATCTAAACCTAACCCCAAATCTAAACCTAAAATCTATACCTAACCCCAAATCTAAACCTAAAATCTAAACCTAACCCCAAATCTAAACCTAACCCCAAATCTAAACCTAAAATCTAAACCTAACCCCAAATCTAAACCTAACCCCAAATCTAAACCTAAAATCTAAACCTAACCCCAAATCTAAACCTAAAATCTAAACCTAACCCCAAATCTAAACCTAAAATCTAAACCTAACCCCAAATCTAAACCTAACCCCAAATCTAAACCTAAAATCTAAACCTAACCCCAAATCTAAACCTAACCCCAAATCTAAACCTAAAATCTAAACCTAACCCCAAATCTAAACCTAAAATCTAAACCTAACCCCAAATCTAAACCTAACCCCATATCTAAACCTAAAATCTAAACCTAACCCCAAATCTAAACCTAAAATCTAAACCTAACCCCAAATCTAAACCTAAAATCTAAACCTAACCCCAAATCTAAACCTAAAATCCAAACCTAACTCCAAATCTAAACCTAACCCCAAATCTAAACCTAACCCCAAATCTAAACCTAAAATCTAAACCTAACCCCAAATCTAAACCTAAAATCTAAACCTAAAATCTAAACCTAACCCCAAATCTAAACCTAAAATCTAAACCTAACCCCAAATCTAAACCTAACCCCATATCTAAACCTAAAATCTAAACCTAACCCCAAATCTAAACCTAAAATCTAAACCTAACCCCAAATCTAAACCTAAAATCTAAACCTAACCCCAAATCTAAACCTAAAATCCAAACCTAACTCCAAATCTAAACCTAACCCCAAATCTAAACCTAAAATCTAAACCTCACTCCAAATCTAAACCTAACCCCAAATCTAAACCTAAAATCTAAACCTAACCCCAAATCTAAACCTAACCCCATATCTAAACGTAAAATCTAAACCTAACCCCAAATCTAAACCTAAAATCTAAACCTAACCCCAATTCTAAACCTAACCCCAAATCTAAACCTAAAATCTAAACCTAACCCCAAATCTAAACCTTACCCCAAATCTAAACCTTAAATCTAAACCTAACCCCAAATCTAAACCTAAAATCTAAACCTAAAACCTAAACCTAACCCCAAATCTAAACCTTACCCCAAATATAAACCTGAAATCTAAACCTAACCCCAAATCTAAACCTAAAATCTAAACCTAAAACCTAAACCTAACCCCAAATCTAAACCTAAAATCTAAACCTAACCCCAAATCTAAAACTAACCCCAAATCTAAACCTAAAATCTAAACCTAACCCCAAATCTAAACCTAAAATCTAAACCTAACCCCAAATCTAAACCTAAAATCTAAACCTAACCCCAAATCTAAACCTAACCCCAAATCTAAACCTTAAATCTAAACCTAACCCCAAATCTAAACCTAAAATCTAAACCTAACCCCAAATCTAAACCTAAAATCTAAACCTAACCCCAAATCTAAACCTAACCCCAAATCTAAACCTAAAATCTAAACCTAACCCCAAATCTAAACCTAACCCCAAATCTAAACCTAAAATCTAAACCTAACCCCAAATTTAAACCAAAAATCTAAACCTAACCCCAAATCTAAACCCCAAATCTAAACCTAACCCCAAATTTAAACCTAACCCCAAATCTAAACCTAAAATCTAAACCTAACCCCAAATCTAAACCTAAAATCTAAACCTAAAATCTAAACCTAACCCCAAATCTAAACCTAAAATCTAAACCTAACCCCAAATCTAAACCTAACCCCAAATCTAAACCTAACCCCAAATCTAAACCTAAAATCTAAACCTAACCCCAAATCTAAACCTAAAATATAAACCTAACCCCAATTCTAAACCTAACCCCAAATCTAAACCTAAAATCTAAACCTAAACCCAAATCTAAACCTAAAATCTAAACCTAAAATCTAAACCTAACCCCAAATCTAAACCTTAAATCTAAACCTAACCCCAAATCTAAACCTAAAATCTAAACCTAACCCCAAATCTAAACCTAACCCCAAATCTAAACCTAAAATCTAAACCTAACCCCAAATTTAAACCAAAAATCTAAACCTAACCCCAAATCTAAACCCCAAATCTAAACCTAACCCCAAATTTAAACCTAACCCCAAATCTAAACCTAAAATCTAAACCTAACCCCAAATCTAAACCTAAAATCTAAACCTAAAATCTAAACCTAACCCCAAATCTAAACCTAAAATCTAAACCTAACCCCAAATCTAAACCTAACCCCAAATCTAAACCTAAAATCTAAACCTAACCCCAAATCTAAACCTAAAATATAAACCTAACCCCAAATCTAAACCTAACCCCAAATCTAAACCTAAAATCTAAACCTAAACCCAAATCTAAACCTAAAATCTAAACCTAACCCCAAATCTAAACCTAACCCCAAATCTAAACCTTAAATCTAAACCTAACCCCAAATCTAAACCTAAAATCTAAATCTAACCCCAAATCTAAACCTAACCCCAAATCTAAACCTAAAATCTAAACCTAAAATCTAAACCTAACCCCAAATCTAAACCTAAAATCTAAACCTAACCCCAAATCTAAACCTAAAATCTAAACCTAACCCCAAATCTAAACCTAACCCCAAATCTAAACCTAAAATCTAAACCTAATCCCAAATCTAAACCTTACCCCAAATATAAACCTAAAATCTAAACATAATCCCAAATCTAAACCTAAAATCTAAACCTAACCCCAAATCTAAACCTAAAATCTAAACCTAACCCCAAATCTAAACCTAAAATCCAAACCTAACTCCAAATCTAAACCTAACCCCAAATCTAAACCTAAAATCTAAACCTCACTCCATATCTAAACCTAACCCCAAATCTAAACCTAAAATCTAAACCTAACCCCAAATCTAAAACTAACCCCATATCTAAACGTAAAATCTAAACCTAACCCCAAATCTAAACCTAAAATCTAAACCTAACCCCAATTCTAAACCTAACCCCAAATCTAAACCTAAAATCTAAACCTAACCCCAAATCTAAACCTTACCCCAAATCTAAACCTTAAATCTAAACCTAACCCCAAATCTAAACCTAAAATCTAAACCTAAAACCTAAACCTAACCCCAAATCTAAACCTTACCCCAAATATAAACCTGAAATCTAAACCTAACCCCAAATCTAAACCTAAAATCTAAACCTAAAACCTAAACCTAACCCCAAATCTAAACCTAAAATCTAAACCTAACCCCAAATCTAAAACTAACCCCAAATCTAAACCTAAAATCTAAACCTAACCTAAAATCTAAACCTAACCCCAAATCTAAACCTAAAATCTAAACCTAACCCCAAATCTAAACCTAAAATCTAAACCTAACCCCAAATCTAAACCTAACCCCAAATCTAAACCTTAAATCTAAACCTAACCCCAAATCTAAACCTAAAATCTATACCTAACCCCAAATCTAAACCTAAAATCTAAACCTAACCCCAAATCTAAACCTAACCCCAAATCTAAACCTAAAATCTAAACCTAACCCCAAATCTAAACCTAACCCCAAATCTAAACCTAAAATCTAAACCTAACCCCAAATCTAAACCTAAAATCTAAACCTAACCCCAAATCTAAACCTAAAATCTAAACCTAACCCCAAATCTAAACCTAACCCCAAATCTAAACCTAAAATCTAAACCTAACCCCAAATCTAAACCTAAAATCTAAACCTAAAATCTAAACCTAACCCCAAATCTAAACCTAAAATCTAAACCTAACCCCAAATCTAAACCTAACCCCATATCTAAACCTAAAATCTAAACCTAACCCCAAATCTAAACCTAAAATCTAAACCTAACCCCAAATCTAAACCTAAAATCTAAACCTAACCCCAAATCTAAACCTAAAATCCAAACCTAACTCCAAATCTAAACCTAACCCCAAATCTAAACCTAACCCCAAATCTAAACCTAAAATCTAAACCTAACCCCAAATCTAAACCTAAAATCTAAACCTAAAATCTAAACCTAACCCCAAATCTAAACCTAAAATCTAAACCTAACCCCAAATCTAAACCTAACCCCATATCTAAACCTAAAATCTAAACCTAACCCCAAATCTAAACCTAAAATCTAAACCTAACCCCAAATCTAAACCTAAAATCTAAACCTAACCCCAAATCTAAACCTAAAATCCAAACCTAACTCCAAATCTAAACCTAACCCCAAATCTAAACCTAAAATCTAAACCTCACTCCAAATCTAAACCTAACCCCAAATCTAAACCTAAAATCCAAACCTAACCCCAAATCTAAACCTAACCCCATATCTAAACGTAAAATCTAAACCTAACCCCAAATCTAAACCTAAAATCTAAACCTAACCCCAATTCTAAACCTAACCCCAAATCTAAACCTAAAATCTAAACCTAACCCCAAATCTAAACCTTACCCCAAATCTAAACCTTAAATCTAAACCTAACCCCAAATCTAAACCTAAAATCTAAACCTAAAACCTAAACCTAACCCCAAATCTAAACCTTACCCCAAATATAAACCTGAAATCTAAACCTAACCCCAAATCTAAACCTAAAATCTAAACCTAAAACCTAAACCTAACCCCAAATCTAAACCTAAAATCTAAACCTAACCCCAAATCTAAAACTAACCCCAAATCTAAACCTAAAATCTAAACCTAACCCCAAATCTAAACCTAAAATCTAAACCTAACCCCAAATCTAAACCTAAAATCTAAACCTAACCCCAAATCTAAACCTAACCCCAAATCTAAACCTTAAATCTAAACCTAACCCCAAATCTAAACCTAAAATCTAAACCTAACCCCAAATCTAAACCTAAAATCTAAACCTAACCCCAAATCTAAACCTAACCCCAAATCTAAACCTAAAATCTAAACCTAACCCCAAATCTAAACCTAACCCCAAATCTAAACCTAAAATCTAAACCTAACCCCAAATTTAAACCAAAAATCTAAACCTAACCCCAAATCTAAACCCCAAATCTAAACCTAACCCCAAATTTAAACCTAACCCCAAATCTAAACCTAAAATCTAAACCTAACCCCAAATCTAAACCTAAAATCTAAACCTAAAATCTAAACCTAACCCCAAATCTAAACCTAAAATCTAAACCTAACCCCAAATCTAAACCTAACCCCAAATCTAAACCTAACCCCAAATCTAAACCTAAAATCTAAACCTAACCCCAAATCTAAACCTAAAATATAAACCTAACCCCAATTCTAAACCTAACCCCAAATCTAAACCTAAAATCTAAACCTAAACCCAAATCTAAACCTAAAATCTAAACCTAACCCCAAATCTAAACCTAACCCCAAATCTAAACCTAAAATCTAAACCTAACCCCAAATCTAAACCTAACCCCAAATCTAAACCTAAAATCTAAACCTAACCCCAAATCTAAACCTAAAATCTAAACCTAACCCCAAATCTAAACCTTAAATCTAAACCTAACCCCAAATCTAAACCTAAAATCTAAACCTAACCCCAAATCTAAACCTAACCCCAAATCTAAACCTAAAATCTAAACCTAAAATCTAAACCTAACCCCAAATCTAAACCTAACCCCAAATCTAAACCTTAAATCTAAACCTAACCCCAAATCTAAACCTAAAATCTAAACCTAACCCCAAATCTAAACCTAAAATCTAAACCTAACCCCAAATCTAAACCTAACCCCAAATCTAAACCTAAAATCTAAACCTAACCCCAAATCTAAACCTAACCCCAAATCTAAACCTAAAATCTAAACCTAACCCCAAATCTAAACCTAAAATCTAAACCTAACCCCAAATCTAAACCTTAAATCTAAACCTAACCCCAAATCTAAACCTAAAATCTAAACCTAACCCCAAATCTAAACCTAACCCCAAATCTAAACCTAAAATCTAAACCTAAAATCTAAACCTAACCCCAAATCTAAACCTAAAATCTAAACCTAACCCCAAATCTAAACCTAAAATCCAAACCTAACTCCAAATCTAAACCTAACCCCAAATCTAAACCTAAAATCTAAACCTAAAATCTAAACCTAACCCCAAATCTAAACCTTAAATCTAAACCTAACCCCAAATCTAAACCTAAAATCTAAACCTAACCCCAAATCTAAACCTAACCCCAAATCTAAACCTAAAATCTAAACCTAACCCCAAATCTAAACCAAAAATCTAAACCTAACCCCAAATCTAAACCCCAAATCTAAACCTAACCCCAAATTTAAACCTAACCCCAAATCTAAACCTAAAATCTAAACCTAACCCCAAATCTAAACCTAAAATCTAAACCTAAAATCTAAACCTAACCCCAAATCTAAACCTAAAATCTAAACCTAACCCCAAATCTAAACCTAACCCCAAATCTAAACCTAACCCCAAATCTAAACCTAAAATCTAAACCTAACCCCAAATCTAAACCTAAAATATAAACCTAACCCCAAATCTAAACCTAACCCCAAATCTAAACCTAAAATCTAAACCTAAACCCAAATCTAAACCTAAAATCTAAACCTAACCCCAAATCTAAACCTAACCCCAAATCTAAACCTTAAATCTAAACCTAACCCCAAATCTAAACCTAAAATCTAAATCTAACCCCAAATCTAAACCTAACCCCAAATCTAAACCTAAAATCTAAACCTAAAATCTAAACCTAACCCCAAATCTAAACCTAAAATCTAAACCTAACCCCAAATCTAAAACTAACCCCAAATCTAAACCTAAAATCTAAACCTAACCCCAAATCTAAACCTAAAATCTAAACCTAACCTAAAATCTAAACCTAACCCCAAATCTAAACCTAAAATCTAAACCTAATCCCAAATCTAAACCTTACCCCAAATATAAACCTAAAATCTAAACATAATCCCAAATCTAAACCTAAAATCTAAACCTAACCCCAAATCTAAACCTAAAATCTAAACCTAACCCCAAATCTAAACCTAAAATCCAAACCTAACTCCAAATCTAAACCTAACCCCAAATCTAAACCTAAATCTAAACCTCACTCCAAATCTAAACCTAACCCCAAATCTAAACCTAAAATCTAAACCTAACCCCAAATCTAAACCTAACCCCATATCTAAACGTAAAATCTAAACCTAACCCCAAATCTAAACCTAAAATCTAAACCTAACCCCAATTCTAAACCTAACCCCAAATCTAAACCTAAAATCTAAACCTAACCCCAAATCTAAACCTTACCCCAAATCTAAACCTTAAATCTAAACCTAACCCCAAATCTAAACCTAAATCTAAACCTAAAACCTAAACCTAACCCCAAATCTAAACCTTACCCCAAATATAAACCTGAAATCTAAACCTAACCCCAAATCTAAACCTAAAATCTAAACCTAAAACCTAAACCTAACCCCAAATCTAAACCTAAAATCTAAACCTAACCCCAAATCTAAAACTAACCCCAAATCTAAACTAAATCTAAACCTAACCTAAAATCTAAACCTAACCCCAAATCTAAACCTAAAATCTAAACCTAACCCAAATCTAAACCTAAAATCTAAACCTAACCCCAAATCTAAACCTAACCCCAAATCTAAACCTTAAATCTAACCTAACCCCAAATCTAAACCTAAAATCTATACCTAACCCCAAATCTAAACCTAAAATCTAAACCTAACCCCAAATCTAAACCTAACCCCAAATCTAAACCTGAAATCTAAACCTAACCCCAAATCTAAACCTAACCCCAAATCTAAACCTAAAATCTAAACCTAACCCCAAATCTAAACCTAAAATCTAAACCTAACCCCAAATCTAAACCTAAAATCTAAACCTAACCCCAAATCTAAACCTAACCCCAAATCTAAACCTAAAATCTAAACCTAACCCCAAATCTAAACCTAAAATCTAAACCTAAAATCTAAACCTAACCCCAAATCTAAACCTAAAATCTAAACCTAACCCCAAATCTAAACCTAACCCCATATCTAAACCTAAAATCTAAACCTAACCCCAAATCTAAACCTAAAATCTAAACCTAACCCCAAATCTAAACCTAAAATCTAAACCTAACCCCAAATCTAAACCTAAAATCCAAACCTAACTCCAAATCTAAACCTAACCCAAATCTAAACCTAACCCCAAATCTAAACCTAAAATCTAAACCTAACCCCAAATCTAAACCTAAAATCTAAACCTAAAATCTAAACCTAACCCCAAATCTAAACCTAAAATCTAAACCTAACCCCAAATCTAAACCTAACCCCATATCTAAACCTAAAATCTAAACCTAACCCCAAATCTAAACCTAAAATCTAAACCTAACCCCAAATCTAAACCTAAAATCTAAACCTAACCCCAAATCTAAACCTAAAATCCAAACCTAACTCCAAATCTAAACCTAACCCCAAATCTAAACCTAAAATCTAAACCTCACTCGAATCTAAACCTAACCCCAAATCTAAACCTAAAATCTAAACCTAACCCCAAATCTAAACCTAACCCCATATCTAAACGTAAAATCTAAACCTAACCCCAAATCTAAACCTAAAATCTAAACCTAACCCCAATTCTAAACCTAACCCCAAATCTAAACCTAAAATCTAAACCTAACCCCAAATCTAAACCTTACCCCAAATCTAAACCTTAAATCTAAACCTAACCCCAAATCTAAACCTAAAATCTAAACCTAAAACCTAAACCTAACCCCAAATCTAAACCTTACCCCAAATATAAACCTGAAATCTAAACCTAACCCCAAATCTAAACCTAAAATCTAAACCTAAAACCTAAACCTAACCCCAAATCTAAACCTAAAATCTAAACCTAACCCCAAATCTAAAACTAACCCCAAATCTAAACCTAAAATCTAAACCTAACCTAAAATCTAAACCTAACCCCAAATCTAAACCTAAAATCTAAACCTAACCCCAAATCTAAACCTAAAATCTAAACCTAACCCCAAATCTAAACCTAACCCCAAATCTAAACCTTAAATCTAAACCTAACCCCAAATCTAAACCTAAAATCTAAACCTAACCCCAAATCTAAACCTAAAATCTAAACCTAACCCCAAATCTAAACCTAACCCCAAATCTAAACCTAAAATCTAAACCTAACCCCAAATCTAAACCTAACCCCAAATCTAAACCTAAAATCTAAACCTAACCCCAAATCTAAACCTAAAATCTAAACCTAACCCCAAATCTAAACCTAACCCCAAATCTAAACCTAAAATCTAAACCTAACCCCAAATCTAAACCTAAAAATCTAAACCTAAAATCTAAACCTAACCCCAAATCTAAACCTAAAATCTAAACCTAACCCCAAATCTAAACCTAACCCCATATCTAAACCTAAAATCTAAACCTAACCCCAAATCTAAACCTAAAATCTAAACCTAACCCCAAATCTAAACCTAACCCCATATCTAAACCTAAAATCTAAACCTAACCCCAAATCTAAACCTAAATGCTAACCTAACCCCAAATCTACACCTAACCCAAATCTAAACCTAAAATAAATCCCAAATCTAAACCTTACCCCAAATATAAACCTAAAATCTAAACATAACCCCAATCTAAACCTAAAATCTAAACCTAACCCCAAATCTAAACCTAAAATCTAAACCTAACCCCAAATCTAAACCTAAAATCTAAACCTAAAATCTAAACCTAAAATCTAAACCTACCCCCAAATCTAAACCTAAAATCTAAACCTAACCCCAAATCTAAACCGAACTCCAAATCTAAACGTAACCCCAAATCTAAACCTAAAATCTAAACCTAACCCCAAATCTAAACCTAAAATCTAAACCTAAGCCCAAATCTAAACCTAACCCCAAATCTCAACCTAAAATCTAAACCTAAACCCAAATCTAAACCTAAAATCTAAACCTAAAATCTAAACCTAACCCCAAATCTAAACCTTAAATCTAAACCTAACCCCAAATCTAACCTAAAATCTAAACCTAACCCCAAATCTAAACCTAACCCCAAATCTAAACCTAAAATCTAAACTAATCCCAAATTAAACCTAAAATCTAAACCTACCCACTACCAAATCTAAACCTACCCCAATCTAAACTAACCCCAAATCTAAACCTAAAATCTAAACCTAACCCCAAATCTAAACCTAAAATCTAAACCTAAAATCTAAACCTACCACCCAAATCTAAACCTAAATCTAAACCTAACCCAAATCTACACCTAACCCCAAATCTAAACCTAAAATCTAAACCTACCCCCAAATCTAAACCTAAAATCTAAACCTAACTCCAAATCTAAACCTAACCCCAAATCTAAACCTAAAATCTAAACCTAACCCCAAATCTAAACCTAACCCCAAATCTAAACCTAAAATCTAAACCTAACCCCAAATCTAAACCTTACCCCAAATATAAACCTAAAATCTAAACCTAACTCCAAATCTAAACCTAAAATCTAAACCTAACCCCAAATCTAAACCTAAATCTAAACCTAACCCCAAATCTAAACCTAAAATCTAAACCTAAAATCTAAACCTAACCCCAAATCTAAACCTAAAATCTAAACCTAACCCCAAATCTAAACCTAACCCCAAATCTAAACCTAAAATCTAAACCTAAACCCAAATCTAAACCTTACCCCAAATATAAACCTAAAATCTAAACATAACCCCAAATCTAAACCTAAAATCTAAACCTAACCCCAAATCCAAACCTAAAATCTAACCTAACCCCAAATCTAAACCTAAAATCTAAACCTAATATCTAAACCTAACCCCAAATCTAAACCTAAAATCTAAACCTAACCCCAAATCTACACCTAACCCCAAATCTAAACCTAAAATCTAAACCTAAAATCTAAACCTAACCCCAAATCTAAACCTAAAATCTAAACCTAACCCCAAATCTAAACCTAACCCCAAATCTAAACCTAAAATCTAAACCTAAACCCAAATCTAAACCTAAAATGTAAACCTAAAATCTAAACCTAACCCTAAATCTAAACCTTAAATCTAAACCTAACCCCAAATCTAAACCTAAAATCTAAACCTAACCCCAAATCTAAACCTAACCCCAAATCTAAACCTAAAATCTAAACCTAACCCCAAATTTAAACCAAAAATCTAAACCTAACCCCAAATCTAAACCCGAAATCTAAACCTAACCCCAAATTTAAACCTAACCCCAAATCTAAACCTAAAATCTAAACCTAACCCCAAATCTAAACCTAACCCCAAATCTAAACCTAACCCCAAATCTAAACCTAAAATCTAAACCTAACCCCAAATCTAAACCTAAAATCTAAACCTAACCCCAAATCTAAACCTAACCCTCAAATCTAAACCTAAAATCTAAACCTAAACCCAAATCTAAACCTAAAATCTAAACCTAACCCCAAATCTAAACCTAACCCCAAATCTAAACCTTAAATCTAAACCTAACAATCTAAACCTAACCCCAAATCTAAACCTAAAATCTAAACCTAACCCCAAATCTAAACCTAACCCCAAATCTAAACCTAAAATCTAAACCTAAAATCTAAACCTAACCCCAAATTTAAACCAAAAATCTAAACCTAACCCCAAATCTAAACCTAACCCCATATCTAAACCTAAAATCTAAACCTAACCCCAAATCTAAACCTAAAATCTAAACCTAACCCCAAATCTAAACCTTACCCCAAATATAAACCTAAAATCTAAACCTAATCCCAAATCTAAACCTTACCCCAAATATAAACCTAAAATCTAAACATAACCCCAAATCTAAACCTAAAATCTACACCTAACCCCAAATCTAAACCTAAAATCTAAACCTAACCCCAAATCTAACCTAAAATCCAAACCTAACTCCAAATCTAAACCTAACCCCAAATCTAAACCTAAAATCTAAACCTCACTCCAAATCTAAACCTAACCCCAAATCTAAACCTAAAATATAACCTAACACCAAATCTAAACCTAACCCCATATCTAAATGTAAAATCTAAACCTAACCCCAAATCTAAACCTAAAATCTAAACCTAACCCCAATTCTAAACCTAACCCCAAATCTAAACCTAACCCCAATCTAAACCTAAAATCTAAACCTAACCCCAAATCTAAACCTTACCCCAAATCTAAACCTTAAATCTAAACCTAACCCCAAATCTAAACCTAAAATCTAAACCTAACCCCAAATCTAAACCTAACCCCAAATCTAAACCTTAAATCTAAACCTAACCCAAATCTAAACCTAACCCCAAATCTAAACCTAAAATCTAAAACCTAACCCCAAATCTAAACCTAAAATCTAAACCTAACCCCAAATCTAAACCTAACCCCAAATCTAAACCTTAAATCTAAACCTAACCCCAAATCTAAACCTAAAATCTAAACCTAACCCCAAATCTAAACCTAAAATCTAAACCTAACCCCAAATCTAAACCTAACCCCAAATCTAAACCTAAAATCTATACCTAACCCCAAATCTAAACCTAACCCCAAATCTAAACCTAAAATCTAAACCTAACCCCAAATCTAAACCTAAAATCTAAACCTAACCCCAAATCTAAACCTAAAATCTAAACCTAACCCCAAATCTAAACCTAACCCCAAATCTAAACCTAAAATCTAAACCTAACCCCAAATCTAAACCTAAAATCTAAACCTAAAATCTAAACCTAACCCCAAATCTAAACCTAACCCCATATCTAAACCTAAAATCTAAACCTAACCCAAATCTAAACTAAAATCTAAACCTAACCCCAAATCTACACCTAACCCAAATCTAAACCTAAAATCTAAACCTAATCCCAAATCTAAACCTTACCCCAAATATAAATCTAAAATCTAAACATAACCCCAAATCTAAACCTAAAATCAAAACCTAACCCCAAATCTAAACCTAAAATCTAACCTAATCCCAAATCTAAACCTAAAATCTAAACCTACCCCAAATCTAAACCTAACCCCAAATCTAAACCTAAAATCTAAACCTAACCTAAAATCTAAACCTAACCCCAAATCTAAACCTAAAATCTAAACCTAACCCCAAATCTAAACCTAAAATCTAAACCTAACCCCAAATCTAAACCTTAAATCTAAACCTAACCACAAATCTAAACCTAAAATCTAACCTAACCCCAAATCTAAACCTAACCCCAAATCTACACCTAACCCCAAATCTAAACCTAAAATCTAAACCTAACCCCAAATCTAAACCTAAAATCTAAACCTAACTCCAAATCTAAACCTAACCCCAAATCTAAACCTAAAATCTAAACCTAACTCCAAATCTAAACCTAACCCCAAATCTAAACCTAAAATCTAAACCTAACCCCAAATCGAAACCTAACCCCAAATCTAAACCTAAAATCTAAACCTAACCCCAAATCTAAACCTTACCCAAATATAAACCTAAAATCTAAACCTAACCCCAAATCTAAACCTAAAATCTAAACCTAACCCCAAATCTAAACCTAAAATCTAAACTAACTCCAAATCTAAACCTAACCCCAAATCTAAACCTAAAATCTAAACCTAACTCCAAATCTAAACCTAACCCAAATCTAAACCTAAAATCTAAACCTAACCCCAAATCTAAACCTAACCCCATATCTAAACCTAAAATCTAAACCTAACCCCAAATCTAAACCTAAAATCTAAACCTAACCCCAAATCTAAACCTAAAATCTAAACCTAACCCCAAATCTAAACCTAACCCCAAATCTAAACCTAAAATCTAAACCTAACCCCAAATCTAAACCTAACCCCAAATCTAAACCTAAAATCTAAACCTAACCCCAAATCTAAACCTAACACCAAATCTAACCTAACCCCAAATCTAAACCTAAAATCTAAACCTAACCCCAAATCTAAACCTAACCCCAAATCTAATCCTAACCCCATATCTAAACCTAAAATCTAAACCTAACCCCAAATATAAACCTAAAATCTAAACCTAACCCCAAATCTAAACCTAAAATCTAAACCTAACCCCAAATCTAAACCTAAAATCTAAACCTAAAATCTAAACCTAACCCCAAATCTAAACCTAAAATCTAAACCTACCCCAAATCTAAACCTAACCCCAAATCTAAACCTAAAATCTAAACCTAACCTAAAATCTAAACCTAACCCCAAATCTAAACCTAAAATCTAAACCTAACCCCAAATCTAAACCTAAAATCTAAACCTAACCCCAAATCTAAACCTTAAATCTAAACCTAACCACAAATCTAAACCTAAAATCTAAACCTAACCCCAAATCTAAACCTAACCCCAAATCTACACCTAACCCCAAATCTAAACCTAAATCTAAACCTAACCCCAAATCTAAACCTAAAATCTAAACTAACTCCAAATCTAAACCTAACCCCAAATCTAAACCTAAAATCTAACCTAACTACAAATCTAAACCTACCCAAATCTAAACTAACCCCAAATCTAAACCTAACCCAAATCTAACCTAAAATTAAACCTAACTCCAAATCTAAACCTAACCCCAAATCTAAACCTAAAATCTAAACCTAACCCCAAATCGAAACCTAACCCCAAATCTAAACCTAAAATCTAAACCTAACCCCAAATCTAAACCTTACCCCAAATATAAACCTAAAATCTAAACCTAACCCCAAATCTAAACCTAAAATCTAAACCTAACCCCAAATCTAAACCTAAAATCTAAACCTAACCCAAAACTACACCTAACCCCAAATCTAAACCTAAAATCTAAACCTAACCCCAAATCTAAACCTAAAATCTAAACGTAACCCCAAATCTAAACCTAAAATCTAAACCTAACTCCAAATCTAAACCTAACCCCAAATCTAAACCTAAAATCTAAACCTAACTCCAAATCTAAACCTAACCCCAAATCTAAACCTAAAATCTAAACCTAACCCCAAATCTAAACCTAACCCCATATCTAAACCTAAAATCTAAACCTAACCCCAAATCTAAACCTAAAATCTAAACCTAACCCCAAATCTAAACCTTACCCCAAATATAAACCTGAAATCTAAACCTAACCCCAAATCTAAACCTAAAATCTAAACCTAACCCCAAATCTAAACCTAACCCCAAATCTAAACCTAAAATCTAAACCTAACCTAAAATCTAAACCTAACCCCAAATCTAAACCTAAAATCTAAACCTAACCCCAAATCTAAACCTAAAATCTAAACCTAACCCCAAATCTAAACCTAACCCCAATCTAAACCTTAAATCTAAACCTAACCCAAATTCTAAACCTAAAATCTAAACCTAACCCAAATCTAAACCTAACCCCAAATCTAAACCTAAAATCTAAACCTAACCCCAAATCTAAACCTAACCCCAAATCTAAACCTAAAATCTAAACCTAACCCCATATCTAAACCTAAAATCTAAACCTAACCCCAAATCTAAACCTAAAATCTAAACCTAACCCCAAATCTAAACCTAACCCCAAATCTAAAACTAAAATCTAAACCTAACCCCAAATCTAAACCTAAAATCTAAACCTAAAATCTAAACCTAACCCCAAATCTAAACCTAAAATCTAAACCTAAACCCCAAATCTAAACCTAACCCCATATCTAAACCTAAAATCTAAACCTAACCCCAAATCTAAACCTAAAATCTAAACCTAACCCCAAATCTAATCCTAACCCCAAATCTAAACCTAAAATTTAAACCTAACCCCAAATCTAAACCTAAAATCTAAACCTAACCCCAAATCTAAACCTAACCCCAAATCTAAACCTAAAATCTAAACCTAACCCCAAATCTACACCTAACCCCAAATCTAAACCTAAAATCTAAACCTAACCCCAAATCTAAACCTAAAATCTAAACCTAACCCCAAATCTAAACCTAAAATCTAAACCTAACTCCAAATCTAAACCTAACCCCAAATCTAAACCTAAAATCTAAACCTAACCCCAAATCTAAACCTAAAATCTAACCTAACTCCAAATCTAAACCTAACCCCAAATCTAAACCGAAAATCTAAACCTAACTCCAAATCTAAACCTAACCCCAAATCTAAACCTAAAATCTAAACCTAACCCCTAATCTAAACCTAACCCCATATCTAAACCTAAAATCTAAACCTAACCCTAAATCTAAAACTAAAATCTAAACCTAACCCCAAATCTAAACCTAAAATCTAAACCTAAAATCTAAACCTAACCCCAAATCTAAACCTAAAATCTAAACCTAACCCCAAATCTAAACCTAACCCCATATCTAAACCTAAAATCTAAACCTAACCCCAAATCTAAACCTAAAATCTAAACCTAACCTAAAATCTAAACCTAACCCCAAATCTAAACCTAAAATCTAAACCTAACCCCAAATCTAAACCTAAAATCTAAACCTAACCCCAAATCTAAACCTTAAATCTAAACCTAACCACAAATCTAAACCTAAAATCTAAACCTAACCCCAAATCTAAACCTAACCCCAAATCTACACCTAACCCCAAATCTAAACCTAAAATCTAAACCTAACCCCAAATCTAAACCTAAAATCTAAACCTAACTCCAAATCTAAACCTAACCCCAAATCTAAACCTAAAATCTAAACCTAACCCCAAAACTACACCTAACCCCAAATCTAAACCTAAAATCTAAACCTAACCCCAAATCTAAACCTAAAATCTAAACCTAACCCCAAATCTAAACCTAAAATCTAAACCTAACTCCAAATCTAAAACCTAACCCCAAATCTAAACCTAAAATCTAAACCTAACTCCAAATCTAAACCTAACCCCAAATCTAAACCTAAAATCTAAACCTAACCCCAAATCTAAACCTAACCCCATATCTAAACCTAAAATCTAAACCTAACCCCAAATCTAAACCTAAAATCTAAACCTAACCCCAAATCTAAACCTAAAATCTAAACCTAACCCCAAATCTAAACCTTACCCCAAATATAAACCTGAAATCTAAACCTAACCCCAAATCTAAACCTAAAATCTAAACCTAACCCCAAATCTAAACCTAACCCCAAATCTAAACCTAAAATCTAAACCTAACCTAAAATCTAAACCTAACCCCAAATCTAAACCTAAAATCTAAACCTAACCCCAAATCTAAACCTAAAATCTAAACCTAACCCCAAATCTAAACCTAACCCCAAATCTAAACCTTAAATCTAAACCTAACCCCAAATCTAAACCTAAAATCTAAACCTAACCCAAATCTAAACCTAAAATCTAAACCTAACCCAAATCTAAACCTAACCCCAAATCTAAACCTAAAATCTAAACCTAACCCCAAATCTAAACCTAACCCATATCTAAACCTAAAATCTAACCTAACCCCAAATCTAAACCTAAAATCTAAACCTAACCCCAAATCTAAACCTAACCCCAAATCTAAACCTAAAATCTAAACCTAACCCCATATCTAAACCTAAAATCTAAACCTAACCCCAAATCTAAACCTAAAATCTAAACCTAACCCCAAATCTAAACCTAACCCATCAAATCTAAAAACTAAAATCTAAACCTAACCCCAAATCTAAACCTAAAATCTAAACCTAAAATCTAAACCTAACCCCAAATCTAAACCTAAAATCTAAACCTAACCCAAATCTAAACCTAACCCCATATCTAAACCTAAAATCTAAACCTAACCCCAAATCTAAACCTAAAATCTAAACCTAACCCCAAATCTAATCCTAACCCCAAATCTAAACCTAAAATTTAAACCTAACCCCAAATCTAAACCTAAAATCTAAACCTAACCCCAAATCTAAACCTAACCCCAAATCTAAACCTAAAATCTAAACCTAACCCCAAATCTACACCTAACCCCAAATCTAAACCTAAAATCTAAACCTAACCCCAAATCTAAACCTAAAATCTAAACCTAACCCCAAATCTAAACCTAAAATCTAAACCTAACTCCAAATCTAAACCTAACCCCAAATCTAAACCTAAAATCTAAACCTAACCCCAAATCTAAACCTAAAATCTAAACCTAACTCCAAATCTAAACCTAACCCCAAATCTAAACCGAAAATCTAAACCTAACTCCAAATCTAAACCTAACCCCAAATCTAAACCTAAAATCTAAACCTAACCCCTAATCTAAACCTAACCCCATATCTAAACCTAAAATCTAAACCTAACCCTAAATCTAAAACTAAAATCTAAACCTAACCCCAAATCTAAACCTAAAATCTAAACCTAAAATCTAAACCTAACCCCAAATCTAAACCTAAAATCTAAACCTAACCCCAAATCTAAACCTAACCCCATATCTAAACCTAAAATCTAAACCTAACCCCAAATCTAAACCTAAAATCTAAACCTAACCTAAAATCTAAACCTAACCCCAAATCTAAACCTAAAATCTAAACCTAACCCCAAATCTAAACCTAAAATCTAAACCTAACCCCAAATCTAAACCTTAAATCTAAACCTAACCACAAATCTAAACCTAAAATCTAAACCTAACCCCAAATCTAAACCTAACCCCAAATCTACACCTAACCCAAATCTAAACCTAAAATCTAAACCTAACCCCAAATCTAAACCTAAAATCTAAACCTAACTCCAAATCTAAACCTAACCCCAAATCTAAACCTAAAATCTAAACCTAACCCCAAAACTACACCTAACCCCAAATCTAAACCTAAAATCTAAACCTAACCCCAAATCTAAACCTAAAATCTAAACCTAACCCCAAATCTAAACCTAAAATCTAAACCTAACTCCAAATCTAAACCTAACCCCAAATCTAAACCTAAAATCTAAACCTAACTCCAAATCTAAACCTAACCCAAATCTAAACCTAAAATCTAAACCTAACCCCAAATCTAAACCTAACCCCATATCTAAACCTAAAATCTAAACCTAACCCCAAATCTAAACCTAAAATCTAAACCTAACCCCAAATCTAAACCTAAAATCTAAACCTAACCCCAAATCTAAACCTTACCCCAAATATAAACCTGAAATCTAAACCTAACCCCAAATCTAAACCTAAAATCTAAACCTAACCCCAAATCTAAACCTAACCCCAAATCTAAACCTAAATCTAAACCTAACCTAAAATCTAAACCTAACCCCAAATCTAAACCTAAAATCTAAACCTAACCCCAAATCTAACCTAAAATCTAAACCTAACCCCAAATCTAAACCTAACCCCAAATCTAAACCTTAAATCTAAACCTAACCCCAAATCTAAACCTAAAATCTAAACCTAACCCCAAATCTAAACCTAACCCCAAATCTAAACCTAAAATCTAAACCTAACCCCAAATCTAAACCTAACCCCAAATCTAAACCTAAAATCTAAACCTAACCCCATATCTAAACCTAAAATCTAAACCTAACCCCAAATCTAAACCTAAAATCTAAACCTAACCCCAAATCTAAACCTAACCCCAAATCTAAAACTAAAATCTAAACCTAACCCCAAATCTAAACCTAAATCTAAACCTAAAATCTAAACCTAACCCCAAATCTAAACCTAAAATCTAAACCTAACCCCAATCTAAACCTAACCCCTATCTAAACCTAAAATCTAAACCTAACCCCAAATCTAAACCTAAAATCTAAACCTAACCCCAAATCTAATCCTAACCCCAAATCTAAACCTAAAATTTAAACCTAACCCCAAATCTAAACCTAAAATCTAAACCTAACCCCAAATCTAAACCTAACCCCAAATCTAAACCTAAAATCTAAACCTAACACAAATCTAAACCTAAAATCTAAACCTAACCCCAAATCTAAACCTAAAATGTAAACCTAACCCCAAATCTAAACCTAAAATCTAAACCTAACTCCAAATCTAAACTAACCCCAAATCTAAACCTAAAATCTAAACCTAACCCCAAATCTAAACCTAAAATCTAAACCTAACTCCAAATCTAAACCTAACCCCAAATCTAAACCGAAAATCTAAACCTAACTCCAAATCTAAACCTAACCCCAAATCTAAACCTAAAATCTAAACCTAACCCCTATCTAAACCTAACCCCATATCTAAACCTAAATCTAAACCTAACCCCAAATCTAAACCTAAAAACTAAACCTAACCCCAAATCTAAACCTAAAATCTAAACCTAGCCCCAAATCTAAACCTAACCCCAAATATAAACCTGAAATCTAAACCTAACCCCAAATCTAAACCTAAAATCTAAACTTAAAATCTAAACTAACCCCAAATCTAAACCTAAAATCTAAACCTAACCCCAAATCTAAACCTAACCCCAAATCTACAACCTAAAATCTAAACCTAACCTAAATCTAAACCTAACCCCAAATCTAAACCTAAAATCTAAACCTAACTCCAAATCTAAACCTAACCCCAAATCTAAACCTAAAATCTAAACCTAACCCCAAATCTAAACCTAACCCCATATCTAAACCTAAAATCTAAACCTAACCCCAAATCTAAACCTAAAATCTAAACCTAACCCCAAATCTAAACCTAAAATCTAAACCTAACCCCAAATCTAAACCTTACCCCAAATATAAACCTGAAATCTAAACCTAACCCCAAATCTAAACCTAAAATCTAAACCTAACCCCAAATCTAAACCTAACCCCAATCTAAACCTAAAATCTAAACCTAACCTAAAATCTAAACCTAACCCCAAATCTAAACCTAAAATCTAAACCTAACCCCAAATCTAAACCTAAAATCTAAACCTAACCCCAAATCTAAACCTAACCCCAAATCTAAACCTAAATCTAAACCTAACCCCAAATCTAAACCTAAAATCTAAACCTAACCCCAAATCTACAACTAACCCCAAATCTAAACCTAAAATCTAAACCTAACCCCAAATCTAAACCTAACCCCAAATCTAAGCCTAAAATCTAAACCTAACCCCATATCTAAACCTAAAATCTAAACCTAACCCCAAATCTAAACCTAAAATCTAAACCTAACCCCAAATCTAAACCTAACCCCAAATCTAAAACTAAAATCTAAACCTAACCCCAAATCTAAACCTAAAATCTAAACCTAAAATCTAAACCTAACCCCAAATCTAACCTAAAATCTAAACCTAACCCCAAATCTAAACCTAACCCCATATCTAAACCTAAAATCTAAACCTAACCCCAAATCTAAACCTAAAATCTAAACCTAACCCCAAATCTAATCCTAACCCCAAATCTAAACCTAAAATTTAAACCTAACCCCAAATCTAAACCTAAAATCTAAACCTAACCCCAAATCTAAACCTAACCCCAAATCTAAACCTAAAATCTAAACCTAACCCCAAATCTACACCTAACCCCAAATCTAAACCTAAAATCTAAACCTAACCCCAAATCTAAACCTAAAATCTAAACCTAACTCCAAATCTAAACCTAACCCCAAATCTAAACCGAAAATCTAAACCTAACTCCAAATCTAAACCTAACCCCAAATCTAAACCTAAAATCTAAACCTAACCCCTAATCTAAACCTAACCCCATATCTAAACCTAAAATCTAAACCTAACCCCAAATCTAAAGCTAAAAACTAAACCTAACCCCAAATCTAAACCTAAAATCTAAACCTAGCCCCAAATCTAAACCTAACCCCAAATATAAACCTGAAATCTAAACCTAACCCCAAATCTAAACCTAAAATCTAAACCTAAAATCTAAACCTAACCCCAAATCTAAACCTAAAATCTAAACCTAAACCAAATCTAAACCTAACCCCAAATCTAAACCTAAAATCTAAACCTAACCTAAAATCTAAACCTAACCCCAAATCTAAACCTAAAATCTAAACCTAACCCCAAATCTAAACCTAAAATCTAAACCTAACCCCAAATATAAACCTAACCCCAAATCTAAACCTAAAATCTAAACCTAACCCCAAATCTAAACCTAAAATCTAAAACTAACTCCCAAATCTAAACCTAACCCCAAATCTAAACCTAAAATCTAAACCTAACCCCAAATCTAACCTAACCCCAAATCTAAACCTAAAATCTAAACCTAACCCCAAATCTAAACCTAAAATCTAAACCTAACCCCAAATCTAAACCTAACCCGAAATCTAAACCTGAAATCTAAACCTAACCCCAAATCTAAAACCTAACCCCAAATCTAAACCTAAAATCTAAACCTAACCCCAAATCTAAACCTAAAATCTAAACCTAAAATCTAAACCTAACCCCAAATCTAAACCTAAAATCTAAACCTAACCCCAAATCTAAACCTAACCCCATATCTAAAAATAAAATCTAAACCTAACCCCAAATCTAAACCTAAAATCTAAACCTAACCCCAAATCTAAACCTAAAATCTAAACCTAATCCCAAATCTAAACCTTACCCCCAAATATAAACCTAAAATCTAAACATAACCCCAAATCTAAACCTAAAATCTAAACCTAACCCCAATCTAAACCTAAAATCTAAACACCTAACCCCAAATCTAAACCTAAAATCTAAACCTAAAATCTAAACCTAACCCCAAATCTAAACCTAAAATCTAAACCTAACCCCAAATCTAAACCTAACCCCAAATCTAAACCTAACCCCAAATCTAAACCTAAAATCTAAACCTAACCGCAAATCTAAACCTAAAATCTAAACCTAACCCCAAATCTAAACCTAAAATCTAAACCTAACCCCAAATCTAAACCTAACCCCAAATCTAAACCTAAAATCTAAACCTAACCCCAAATCTAAACCTAAAATCTAAGCCTAAAATCTAAACCTAACCCCAAATCTAAACCTAATATCTGAAACCTAACCCCAAATCTACACCTAACCCCAATATATCTAAACCTAAAATCTAAACCTAACCCCAAATCTAAAGCTAAAATCTAAACCTAACTCCAAATCTAAACCTAACCCCAAATCTAAACCTAAAATCTAAACCTAACCCCAAATCTAAACCTAACCCCAAATCTAAACCTAAAATCTAAACCTAACCCCAAATCTAAACCTTACCCCAAATATAAACCTAAAATCTAAACCTAACCCCAAATCTAAACCTAAAATCTAAACCTAACCCAAATCTAAACCTAAAATCTAAACCTAACCCCAAATCTACACCTAACCCCAAATCTAAACCTAAAATCTAAACCTAACTCCAAATCTAAACCTAACCCCAAATCTAAACCTAAAATCTAAACCTAACTCCAAATCTAAACCTAACCCCAAATCTAAACCTAAAATCTAAACCTAACCCCAAATCTAAACCTAACCCCATATCTAAACGTAAAATCTAAACCTAACCCCAAATCTAAACCTAAAATCTAAACCTAACCCCAATTCTAAACCTAACCCCAAATCTAAACCTAAAATCTAAACCTAACCCCAAATCTAAAGCTTACCCAAATATAAACCTAAAATCTAAACCTAACCCCAAATCTAAACCTTACCCCAAATATAAACCTGAAATCTAAACCTAACCCCAAATCTAAACCTAAAATCTAAACCTAAAATCTAAACCTAACCCCAAATCTAAACCTAAAATCTAAACCTAACCCCAAATCTAAACCTAACCCCAAATCTAACCTAAAATCTAAACCTAACCTAAAATCTAAACCTAACCCCAAATCTAAACCTAAAATCTAAACCTAACCCCAAATCTAAACCTAAAATCTAAACCTAACCCCAAATCTAAACCTAACCCCAAATCTAAACCTTAAATCTAAACCTAACCCCAAATCTAAACCTAAAATCTAAACCTAACCCCAAATCTAAACCTAACCCCAAATCTAAACCTAAAATCTAAACCTAACCGCAAATCTAAACCTAACCCCAAATCTAAACCTAAAATCTAAACCTAACCCCAAATCTAAACCTAAAATCTAAACCTAACCCCAAATCTAAACCTAACCCCAAATCTAAACCTAAAATCTAAACCTAACTCCAAATCTAAACCTAACCCCAAATCTAAACCTAAAATCTAAACCTAACCCCAAATCTAAACCTAAAATCTAAACCTAAAATCTAAACCTAACCCCAAATCTAAACCTAAAATCTAAACCTAACCCCAAATCTAAACCTAACCCCATATCTAAACCTAAAATCTAAACCTAACCCCAAATCTAAACCTAAAATCTAAACCTAACCCCAAATCTAAACCTAACCCCAAATCTAAACCTAAAATCTAAACCTAACCCCAAATCTAAACCTTACCCCAAATATAAACCTAAAATCTAAACCTAACTCCAAATCTAAACCTAAAATCTAAACCTAACCCCAAATCTAAACCTAAAATCTAAACCTAACCCCAAATCTAAACCTAAAATCTAAACCTAAAATCTAAACCTAACCCCAAATCTAAACCTAAAATCTAAACCTAACCCCAAATCTAAACCTAACCCCAAATCTAAACCTTAAATCTAAACCTAACCCCAAATCTAAACCTAAAATCTAAACCTAAAATCTAAACCTAACCCCAAATCTAAACCTAAAATCTAAACCTAACCCCAAATCTAAACCTAACCCCAAATCTAAACCTAAAATCTAAACCTAACCCCAAATCTAAACCTAACCCCAAATCTAAACCTAAAATCTAAACCTAACCCCAAATCTAAACCTAAAATCTAAACCTAACCCCAAATCTAAACCTAACCCCAAATCTAAACCTAAAATCTAAACCTAACCCCAAATCTAAACCTAACCCCAAATCTAAACCTAAAATCTAAACCTAACCCCATATCTAAACCTAAAATCTAAACCTAAATCTAAACCTAACCCCAAATCTAAACCTAAAATCTAACCTAACCCCAAATCTAAACCTAACCGCATATCTAAACCTAAAATCTAAACCTAACCCCAAATCTAAACCTAAAATCTAAACCTAACCCCAAATCTAAACCTAACCCCATATCTAAACCTAAAATATAAACCTAACCCCAAATCTAAACCTAAAATCTAAACCTAACCCCAAATCTACACCTAACCCCAAATCTAAACCTAAAATCTAAACCTAATCCCAAATCTAAACCTTACCCCAAATATAAACCTAAAATCTAAACATAACCCCAAATCTAAACCTAAAATCTAAACCTAACCCCAAATCTAAACCTAAAATCTAAACCTAACCCCAAATCTAAACCTAAAATCTAAACCTAAAATCTAAACCTAAACCCCAAATCTAAACCTAAAATCTAAACCTAACCCCAAATCTAAACCTAACCCCAAATCTAAACCTAACCCCAAATCTAAACCTAAAATCTAAACCTAACCCCAAATCTAAACCTAAAATCTAAACCTAACCCCAAATCTAAACCTAACCCCAAATCTCAACCTAATATCTAAACCTAAACCCAAATCTAAACCTAAAATCTAAACCTAACCCCAAATCTAAACCTAACCCCAAATCTAAACCTAAAATCTAAACCTAACCCCAAATCTAAACCTAACCCCAAATCTAAAACTAAAATCTAAACCTAACCTAAAATCTAAACCTAACCCCAAATCTAAACCTAAAATCTAAAACTAACCCCAAATCTAAACCTAAAATCTAAACCTAACCCCAAATCTAAACCTAACCCCAAATCTAAACCTTAAATCTAAACCTAACCCCAAATCTAAACCTAAAATCTAAACCTAACCCCAAATCTAAACCTAAAATCTAAACCTAACCCCAAATCTAAACCTAACCCCAAATCTAAACCTAACCCCAAATCTAAACCTAACCCCAAATCTAAACCTAAAATCTAAACCTAACCCCAAATCTAAACCTAAAATCTAAACCTAACCCCAAATCTAAACCTAACCCCAAATCTAAACCTAAAATCTAAACATAACCCCAAATCTAAACCTAACCCCAAATCTAAACCTAAAATCTAAACCTAACCCCAAATCTAAACCTAAAATCTAAACCTAAAATCTAAACCTAACCCCAAATCTAAACCTAAAATCTAAACCTAACCCCAAATCTAAACCTAACCCCATATCTAAACCTAAAATCTAAACCTAACCCCAAATCTAAACCTAAAATCTAAACCTAACCCCAAATCTAAACCTAACCCCATACCTAAACCTAAAATATAAACCTAACCCCAAATCTAAACCTAAAATCTAAACCTAACCCCAAATCTACACCTAACCCCAAATCTAAACCTAAAATCTAAACCTAATCCCAAATCTAAACCTTACCCCAAATATAAACCTAAAATCTAAACATAACCCCAAATCTAAACCTAAAATCTAAACCTAACCCCAAATCTAAACCTAAAATCTAAACCTAACCCCAAATCTAAACCTAAAATCTAAACCTAAAATCTAAACCTAACCCCAAATCTAAACCTAAAATCTAAACCTAACCCCAAATCTAAACCTAACCCCAAATCTAAACCTAAAATCTAAACCTAACCCCAAATCTAAACCTAAAATCTAAACCTAACCCCAAATCTAAACCTAACCCCAAATCTCAACCTAAAATCTAAACCTAAACCCAAATCTAAACCTAAAATCTAAACCTAAAATCTAAACCTAACCCCAAATCTAAACCTAAAATCTAAACCTAACCCAAAATCTAACCCTAAAATCTAAACCTAACCCCAAATCTAAACCTAACCCCAAATCTCAACCTAAAATCTAAACCTAACCCCAAATCTAAACCTAAAATCTAAACCTAAAATCTAAACCTAACCCCAAATCTAAACCTAAAATCTAAACCTAACCCCAAATCTAAACCTAACCCCAAATCTAAACCTTAAATCTAAACCTAACCCCAAATCTAAACCTAAAATCTAAACCTAACCCCAAATCTAAACCTAAAATCTAAACCTAGCCCCAAATCTAAACCTAACCCCAAATATAAACCTGAAATCTAAACCTAACCCCAAATCTAAACCTAAAATCTAAACTTAAAATCTAAACCTAACCCCAAATCTAAACCTAAAATCTAAACCTAACCCCAAATCTAAACCTAACCCCAAATCTAAACCTAAAATCTAAACCTAACCCCAAATCTAAACCTAACCCCAAATCTAAACCTAAAATCTAAACCTAACCCCAAATCTAAACCTAAAATCTAAACCTAACCCCAAATATAAACCTAACCCCAAATCTAAACCTAAAATCTAAACCTAACCCCAAATCTAAACCTAAAATCTAAAACTAACTCCAAATCTAAACCTAACCCCAAATCTAAACCTAAAATCTAAACCTAACCCCAAATCTAAACCTAAAATCTAAACCTAACCCCAAATCTAAACCTAAAATCTAAACCTAACCCCAAATCTAAACCTAACCCGAAATCTAAACCTGAAATCTAAACCTAACCCCAAATCTAAACCTAACCCCAAATCTAAACCTAAAATCTAAACCTAACCCCAAATCTAAACCTAAAATCTAAACCTAAAATCTAAACCTAACCCCAAATCTAAACCTAAAATCTAAACCTAACCCCAAATCTAAACCTAACCCCATATCTAAAAATAAAATCTAAACCTAACCCCAAATCTAAACCTAAAATCTAAACCTAACCCCAAATCTAAACCTAAAATCTAAACCTAATCCCAAATCTAAACCTTACCCCAAATATAAACCTAAAATCTAAACATAACCCCAAATCTAAACCTAAAATCTAAACCTAACCCCAAATCTAAACCTAAAATCTAAACCTAACCCCAAATCTAAACCTAAAATCTAAACCTAAAATCTAAACCTAACCCCAAATCTAAACCTAAAATCTAAACCTAACCCCAAATCTAAACCTAACCCCAAATCTAAACCTAACCCCAAATCTAAACCTAAAATCTAAACCTAACCGCAAATCTAAACCTAAAATCTAAACCTAACCCCAAATCTAAACCTAAAATCTAAACCTAACCCCAAATCTAAACCTAACCCCAAATCTAAACCTAAAATCTAAACCTAACCCCAAATCTAAACCTAAAATCTAAGCCTAAAATCTAAACCTAACCCCAAATCTAAACCTAAAATCTAAACCTAACCCCAAATCTACACCTAACCCCAAATCTAAACCTAAAATCTAAACCTAACCCCAAATCTAAAGCTAAAATCTAAACCTAACCCCAAATCTAAACCTAACCCCAAATCTAAACCTAAAATCTAAACCTAACCCCAAATCTAAACCTAACCCCAAATCTAAACCTAAAATCTAAACCTAACCCCAAATCTAAACCTTACCCCAAATATAAACCTAAAATCTAAACCTAACCCCAAATCTAAACCTAAAATCTAAACCTAACCCCAAATCTAAACCTAAAATCTAAACCTAACCCCAAATCTACACCTAACCCCAAATCTAAACCTAAAATCTAAACCTAACTCCAAATCTAAACCTAACCCCAAATCTAAACCTAAAATCTAAACCTAACTCCAAATCTAAACCTAACCCCAAATCTAAACCTAAAATCTAAACCTAACCCCAAATCTAAACCTAACCCCATATCTAAACGTAAAATCTAAACCTAACCCCAAATCTAAACCTAAAATCTAAACCTAACCCCAATTCTAAACCTAACCCCAAATCTAAACCTAAAATCTAAACCTAACCCCAAATCTAAACCTTACCCCAAATATAAACCTGAAATCTAAACCTAACCCCAAATCTAAACCTAAAATCTAAACCTAAAATCTAAACCTAACCCCAAATCTAAACCTAAAATCTAAACCTAACCCCAAATCTAAACCTAACCCCAAATCTAAACCTATAATCTAAACCTAACCTAAAATCTAAACCTAACCCCAAATCTAAACCTAAAATCTAAACCTAACCCCAAATCTAAACCTAAAATCTAAACCTAACCCCAAATCTAAACCTAACCCCAAATCTAAACCTTAAATCTAAACCTAACCCCAAATCTAAACCTAAAATCTAAACCTAACCCCAAATCTAAACCTAAAATCTAAACCTAACCCCAAATCTAAACCTAACCCCAAATCTAAACCTAAAATCTAAACCTAACCGCAAATCTAAACCTAACCCCAAATCTAAACCTAAAATCTAAACCTAACCCCAAATCTAAACCTAAAATCTAAACCTAACCCCAAATCTAAACCTAACCCCAAATCTAAACCTAAAATCTAAACCTAACCCCAAATCTAAACCTAACCCCAAATCTAAACCTAAAATCTAAACCTAACCCCAAATCTAAACCTAAAATCTAAACCTAAAATCTAAACCTAACCCCAAATCTAAACCTAAAATCTAAACCTAACCCCAAATCTAAACCTAAAATCTAAACCTAACCCCAAATCTAAACCTAACCCCATATCTAAACCTAAAATCTAAACCTAACCCCAAATCTAAACCTAAAATCTAAACCTAACCCCAAATCTAAACCTAACCCCAAATCTAAACCTAAAATCTAAACCTAACCCGAAATCTAAACCTTACCCCAAATATAAACCTAAAATCTAAACCTAACTCCAAATCTAAACCTAAAATCTAAACCTAACCCCAAATCTAAACCTAAAATCTAAACCTAACCCCAAATCTAAACCTAAAATCTAAACCTAAAATCTAAACCTAACCCCAAATCTAAACCTAAAATCTAAACCTAACCCCAAATCTAAACCTAACCCCAAATCTAAACCTTAAATGTAAACCTAACCCCAAATCTAAACCTAAAATCTAAACCTAAAATCTAAACCTAACCCCAAATCTAAACCTAAAATCTAAACCTAACCCCAAATCTAAACCTAACCCCAAATCTAAACCTAAAATCTAAACCTAACCCCAAATCTAAACCTAACCCCAAATCTAAACCTAAAATCTAAACCTAACCCCAAATCTAAACCTAAAATCTAAACCTAACCCCAAATCTAAACCTAACCCCAAATCTAAACCTAAAATCTAAACCTAACCCCAAATCTAAACCTAACCCCAAATATAAACCTAAAATCTAAACCTAACCCCAAATCTAAACCTAAAATCTAAACCTAAATCTAAACCTAACCCCAAATCTAAACCTAAAATCTAAACCTAACCCCAAATCTAAACCTAACCGCATATCTAAACCTAAAATCTAAACCTAACCCCAAATCTAAACCTAAAATCTAAACCTAACCCCAAATCTAAACCTAACCCCATATCTAAACCTAAAATATAAACCTAACCCCAAATCTAAACCTAAAATCTAAACCTAACCCCAAATCTACACCTAACCCCAAATCTAAACCTAAAATCTAAACCTAATCCCAAATCTAAACCTTACCCCAAATATAAACCTAAAATCTAAACATAACCCCAAATCTAAACCTAAAATCTAAACCTAACCCCAAATCTAAACCTAAAATCTAAACCTAACCCCAAATCTAAACCTAAAATCTAAACCTAAAATCTAAACCTAAACCCCAAATCTAAACCTAAAATCTAAACCTAACCCCAAATCTAAACCTAACCCCAAATCTAAACCTAACCCCAAATCTAAACCTAAAATCTAAACCTAACCCCAAATCTAAACCTAAAATCTAAACCTAACCCCAAATCTAAACCTAACCCCAAATCTCAACCTAATATCTAAACCTAAACCCAAATCTAAACCTAAAATCTAAACCTAACCCCAAATCTAAACCTAAAATCTAAACCTAACCCCAAATCTAAACCTAACCCCAAATCTAAAACTAAAATCTAAACCTAACCTAAAATCTAAACCTAACCCCAAATCTAAACCTAAAATCTAAACCTAACCCCAAATCTAAACCTAAAATCTAAACCTAACCCCAAATCTAAACCTAACCCCAAATCTAAACCTTAAATCTAAACCTAACCCCAAATCTAAACCTAAAATCTAAACCTAACCCCAAATCTAAACCTAAAATCTAAACCTTACCCCAAATCTAAACCTAACCCCAAATCTAAACCTAACCCCAAATCTAAACCTAACCCCAAATCTAAACCTAAAATCTAAACCTAACCCCAAATCTAAACCTAAAATCTAAACCTAACCCCAAATCTAAACCTAACCCCAAATCTAAACCTAAAATCTAAACATAACCCCAAATCTAAACCTAACCCCAAATCTAAACCTAAAATCTAAACCTAACCCCAAATCTAAACCTAAAATCTAAACCTAAAATCTAAACCTAACCCCAAATCTAAACCTAAAATCTAAACCTAACCCCAAATCTAAACCTAACCCCATATCTAAACCTAAAATCTAAACCTAACCCCAAATCTAAACCTAAAATCTAAACCTAACCCCAAATCTAAACCTAACCCCATACCTAAACCTAAAATATAAACCTAACCCCAAATCTAAACCTAAAATCTAAACCTAACCCCAAATCTACACCTAACCCCAAATCTAAACCTAAAATCTAAACCTAATCCCAAATCTAAACCTTACCCCAAATATAAACCTAAAATCTAAACATAACCCCAAATCTAAACCTAAAATCTAAACCTAACCCCAAATCTAAACCTAAAATCTAAACCTAACCCCAAATCTAAACCTAAAATCTAAACCTAAAATCTAAACCTAACCCCAAATCTAAACCTAAAATCTAAACCTAACCCCAAATCTAAACCTAACCCCAAATCTAAACCTAAAATCTAAACCTAACCCCAAATCTAAACCTAAAATCTAAACCTAACCCCAAATCTAAACCTAACCCCAAATCTCAACCTAAAATCTAAACCTAAACCCAAATCTAAACCTAAAATCTAAACCTAAAATCTAAACCTAACCCCAAATCTAAACCTAAAATCTAAACCTAACCCAAAATCTAACCCTAAAATCTAAACCTAACCCCAAATCTAAACCTAACCCCAAATCTCAACCTAAAATCTAAACCTAACCCCAAATCTAAACCTAAAATCTAAACCTAAAATCTAAACCTAACCCCAAATCTAAACCTAAAATCTAAACCTAACCCCAAATCTAAACCTAACCCCAAATCTAAACCTTAAATCTAAACCTAACCCCAAATCTAAACCTAAAATCTAAACCTAACCCCAAATCTAAACCTAAAATCTAAACCTAACCCCAAATCTAAACCTAACCCCAAATCTAAACCTAAAATCTAAACCTAACCCCAAATCTAAACCTAACCCCAAATCTAAACCTAAAATCTAAACCTAACCCCAAATCTAAACCTAAAATCTAAACCTAACCCCAAATCTAAACCTAACCCCAAATCTAAACCTAAAATCTAAACCTAACCCCAAATCTAAACCTAACCCCAAATCTAAACCTAAAATCTAAACCTAACCCCAAATCTAAACCTAAAATCTAAACCTAAAATCTAAACCTAACCCCAAATCTAAACCTAAAATCTAAACCTAACCCCAAATCTAAACCTAACCCCATATCTAAACCTAAAATCTAAACCTAACCCCAAATCTAAACCTAAAATCTAAACCTAACCCCAAATCTAAACCTAACCCCATATCTAAACCTAAAATATAAACCTAACCCCAAATCTAAACCTAAAATCTAAACCTAACCCCAAATCTACACCTAACCCCAAATCTAAACCTAAAATCTAAACCTAATCCCAAATCTAAACCTTACCCCAAATATAAACCTAAAATCTAAACATAACCCCAAATCTAAACCTAAAATCTAAACCTAACCCCAAATCTAAACCTAAAATCTAAACCTAACCCCAAATCTAAACCTAAAATCTAAACCTAAAATCTAAACCTAAACCCCAAATCTAAACCTAAAAACTAAACCTAACCCCAAATCTAAACCTAACCCCAAATCTAAACCTAACCCCAAATCTAAACCTAAAATCTAAACCTAACCCCAAATCTAAACCTAAAATCTAAACCTAACCCCAAATCTAAACCTAACCCCAAATCTCAACCTAAAATCTAAACCTAAACCCAAATCTAAACCTAAAATCTAAACCTAAAATCTAAACCTAACCCCAAATCTAAACCTAAAATCTAAACCTAACCCCAAATCTAAACCTAACCCCAAATCTAAACCTAAAATCTAAACCTAACCTAAAATCTAAACCTAACCCCAAATCTAAACCTAAAATCTAAACCTAACCCCAAATCTAAACCTAAAATCTAAACCTAACCCCAAATCCAAACCTAACCCCAAATCTAAACCTTAAATCTAAACCTAACCCCAAATCTAAACCTAAAATCTAAACCTAACCCCAAATCTAAACCTAACCCCAAATCTAAACCTAACCCCAAATCTAAACCTAACCCCAAATCTAAACCTAAAATCTAAACCTAACCCCAAATCTAAACCTAAAATCTAAACCTAACCCCAAATCTAAACCTAACCCCAAATCTAAACCTAAAATCTAAACCTAACCCCAAATCTAAACCTAACCCCAAATCTAAACCTAAAATCTAAACCTAACCCCAAATCTAAACCTAAAATCTAAACCTAAAATCTAAACCTAACCCCAAATCTAAACCTAAAATCTAAACCTAACCCCAAATCTAAACCTAACCCCATATCTAAACCTAAAATCTAAACCTAACCCCAAATCTAAACCTAAAATCTAAACATAACTCCAAATCTAAACCTAACCCCATATCTAAACCTAAAATCTAAACCTAACCCCAAATCTAAACCTAAAATCTAAACCTAACCCCAAATCTACACCTAACCCCAAATCTAAACCTAAAATCTAAACCTAATCCCAAATCTAAACCTTACCCCAAATATAAACCTAAAATCTAAACATAACCCCAAATCTAAACCTAAAATCTAAACCTAACCCCAAATCTAAACCTAAAATCTAAACCTAACCCCAAATCTAAACCTAAAATCTAAACCTAAAATCTAAACCTAACCCCAAATCTAAACCTAAAATCTAAACCTAACCCCAAATCTAAACCTAACCCCAAATCTAAACCTAAAATCTAAACCTAACCCCAAATCTAAACCTAAAATCTAAACCTAACTCCAAATCTAAACCTAACCCCAAATCTAAACCTAAAATCTAAACCTAACCCCAAATCTAAACCTAACCCCAAATCTAAACCTAAAATCTAAACCTAACCCCAAATCTAAACCTTACCCCAAATATAAACCTAAAATCTAAACCTAACCCCAAATCTAAACCTAAAATCTAAACCTAACCGCAAATCTAAACCTAACCCCAAATCTAAACCTAAAATCTAAACCTAACCCCAAATCTACACCTAACCCCAAATCTAAACCTAAAATCTAAACCTAACCCCAAATCTAAACCTAAAATCTAAACCTAACCCCAAATCTAAACCTAAAATCTAAACCTAACTCCAAATCTAAACCTAACCCCAAATCCAAACCTAAAATCTAAACCTAACTCCAAATCTAAACCTAACCCCAAATCTAAACCTAAAATCTAAACCTAACCCCAAATCTAAACCTAACCCCATATCTAAACCTAAAATCTAAACCTAACCCCAAATCTAAACCTAAAATCTAAACCTAACCCCAATTCAAAACCTAACCCCAAATCTAAACCTAAAATCTAAACCTAACCCCAAATCTAAACCTTACCCCAAATATAAACCTAAAATCTAAACCTAACCCCAAATCTAAACCTAAAATCTAAACCTAAAATCTAAACCTAACCCCAAATCTAAACCTAAAATCTAAACCTAACCCCAAATCTAAACCTAACCCCAAATCTAAACCTAAAATCTAAACCTAACCCTAATTCTAAACCTAACCCCAAATCTAAACCTAAAATCTAAACCTAACCCCAAATCTAAACCTAAAATCTAAACCTAACCCCAAATCTAAACCTAACCCCAAATCTAAACCTAAAATCTAAACCTAACCCCAAATCTAAACCTAAAATCTAAACCTAACCCCAAATCTAAACCTAAAATCTAAACCTAACCCCAAATCTAAACCTAAAATCTAAACCTAACCCCAAATCTAAACCTAACCCCAAATCTAAACCTAAAATCTAAACCTAACCCCAAATCTAAACCTAAAATCTAAACCTAAAATCTAAACCTAACCCCAAATCTAAACCTAAAATCTAAACCTAACCCCAAATCTAAACCTAAAATCTAAACCTAAAATCTAAACCTAACCCCAAATCTAAACCTAAAATCTAAACCTAACCCCAAATCTAAACCTAACCCCAAATCTAAACCTAAAATCTAAACCTAACCCTAATTCTAAACCTAACCCCAAATCTAAACCTAAAATCTAAACCTAACCCCAAATCTAAACCTAAAATCTAAACCTAACCCCAAATCTAAACCTAACCCCAAATCTAAACCTAAAATCTAAACCTAACCCCAAATCTAAACCTAAAATCTAAACCTAACCCCAAATCTAAACCTAAAATCTAAACCTAACCCCAAATCTAAACCTAACCCCAAATCTAAACCTAAAATCTAAACCTAACCCCAAATCTAAACCTAACCCCAAATCTAAACCTTAAATCTAAACCTAATCCCAAATCTAAACCTTACCCCAAATATAAACCTAAAATCTAAACCTAACCCCAAATCTAAACCTAAAATCTAAACCTAACCCCAATTCTAAACCTAAAATCTAAACCTAACCTAAAATCTAAACCTAAAATCTAAACCTAAAATCTAAACCTAACCCCAAATCTAAACCTAAAATCTAAACCTAACCCCAAATCTAAACCTAACCCCAAATCTAAACCTAAAATCTAAACCTAAAATCTAAACCTAACCCCAAATCTAAACCTAAAATCTAAACCTAACCCCAAATCTAAACCTAACCCCAAATCTAAACCTAAAATCTAAACCTAAACCCAAATCTAAACCTAAAATCTAAACCTAAAAACTAAACCTAACCCCAAATCTAAACCTTAAATCTAAACCTAACCCCAAATCTAAACCTAAAATCTAAACCTAACCCCAAATCTAAACCTAAAATCTAAACCTAACCCCAAATTTAAACCTAAAATCTAAACCTAACCCCAAATCTAAACCCCAAATCTAAACCTAACCCCAAATTTAAACCTAACCCCAAATCTAAACCTAAAATCTAAACCTAACCCCAAATCTAAACCTAAAATCTAAACCTAAAATCTAAACCTAACCCCAAATCTAAACCTAACCCCAAATCTAAACCTAAAATCTAAACCTAACCCCAAATCTAAACCTAACCCCAAATCTAAACCTAAAATCTAAACCTAACCCCAAATCTAAACCTAAAATCTAAACCTAACCCCAAATCTAAACCTAACCCCAAATCTAAACCTAAAATCTAAACCTAACCCCAAATCTAAACCTAACCCCAAATCTAAACCTAAAATCTAAACCTAACCCCAAATCTAAACCTAAAATCTAAACCTAAAATCTAAACCTAACCCCAAATCTAAACCTAAAATCTAAACCTAACCCCAAATCTAAACCTAACCCCATATCTAAACCTAAAATCTAAACCTAACCCCAAATCTAAACCTAAAATCTAAACCTAACCCCAAATCTAAACCTAACCCCATATCTAAACCTAAAATATAAACCTAACCCCAAATCTAAACCTAAAATCTAAACCTAACCCCAAATCTACACCTAACCCCAAATCTAAACCTAAAATCTAAACCTAATCCCAAATCTAAACCTTACCCCAAATATAAACCTAAAATCTAAACATAACCCCAAATCTAAACCTAAAATCTAAACCTAACCCCAAATCTAAACCTAAAATCTAAACCTAACCCCAAATCTAAACCTAAAATCTAAACCTAAAATCTAAACCTAAACCCCAAATCTAAACCTAAAAACTAAACCTAACCCCAAATCTAAACCTAACCCCAAATCTAAACCTAACCCCAAATCTAAACCTAAAATCTAAACCTAACCCCAAATCTAAACCTAAAATCTAAACCTAACCCCAAATCTAAACCTAACCCCAAATCTCAACCTAAAATCTAAACCTAAACCCAAATCTAAACCTAAAATCTAAACCTAAAATCTAAACCTAACCCCAAATCTAAACCTAAAATCTAAACCTAACCCCAAATCTAAACCTAAGCCCAAATCTAAACCTAAAATCTAAACCTAACCTAAAATCTAAACCTAACCCCAAATCTAAACCTAAAATCTAAACCTAACCCCAAATCTAAACCTAAAATCTAAACCTAACCCCAAATCTAAACCTAACCCCAAATCTAAACCTTAAATCTAAACCTAACCCCAAATCTAAACCTAAAATCTAAACCTAACCCCAAATCTAAACCTAACCCCAAATCTAAACCTAACCCCAAATCTAAACCTAACCCCAAATCTAAACCTAAAATCTAAACCTAACCCCAAATCTAAACCTAAAATCTAAACCTAACCCCAAATCTAAACCTAACCCCAAATCTAAACCTAAAATCTAAACCTAACCCCAAATCTAAACCTAACCCCAAATCTAAACCTAAAATCTAAACCTAACCCCAAATCTAAACCTAAAATCTAAACCTAAAATCTAAACCTAACCCCAAATCTAAACCTAAAATCTAAACCTAACCCCAAATCTAAACCTAACCCCATATCTAAACCTAAAATCTAAACCTAACCCCAAATCTAAACCTAAAATCTAAACATAACTCCAAATCTAAACCTAACCCCATATCTAAACCTAAAATCTAAACCTAACCCCAAATCTAAACCTAAAATCTAAACCTAACCCCAAATCTACACCTAACCCCAAATCTAAACCTAAAATCTAAACCTAATCCCAAATCTAAACCTTACCCCAAATATAAACCTAAAATCTAAACATAACCCCAAATCTAAACCTAAAATCTAAACCTAACCCCAAATCTAAACCTAAAATCTAAACCTAACCCCAAATCTAAACCTAAAATCTAAACCTAAAATCTAAACCTAACCCCAAATCTAAACCTAAAATCTAAACCTAACCCCAAATCTAAACCTAACCCCAAATCTAAACCTAAAATCTAAACCTAACCCCAAATCTAAACCTAAAATCTAAACCTAACTCCAAATCTAAACCTAACCCCAAATCTAAACCTAAAATCTAAACCTAACCCCAAATCTAAACCTAACCCCAAATCTAAACCTAAAATCTAAACCTAACCCCAAATCTAAACCTTACCCCAAATATAAACCTAAAATCTAAACCTAACCCCAAATCTAAACCTAAAATCTAAACCTAACCGCAAATCTAAACCTAACCCCAAATCTAAACCTAAAATCTAAACCTAACCCCAAATCTACACCTAACCCCAAATCTAAACCTAAAATCTAAACCTAACCCCAAATCTAAACCTAAAATCTAAACCTAACCCCAAATCTAAACCTAAAATCTAAACCTAACTCCAAATCTAAACCTAACCCCAAATCCAAACCTAAAATCTAAACCTAACTCCAAATCTAAACCTAACCCCAAATCTAAACCTAAAATCTAAACCTAACCCCAAATCTAAACCTAACCCCATATCTAAACCTAAAATCTAAACCTAACCCCAAATCTAAACCTAAAATCTAAACCTAACCCCAATTCAAAACCTAACCCCAAATCTAAACCTAAAATCTAAACCTAACCCCAAATCTAAACCTTACCCCAAATATAAACCTAAAATCTAAACCTAACCCCAAATCTAAACCTAAAATCTAAACCTAAAATCTAAACCTAACCCCAAATCTAAACCTAAAATCTAAACCTAACCCCAAATCTAAACCTAACCCCAAATCTAAACCTAAAATCTAAACCTAACCCTAATTCTAAACCTAACCCCAAATCTAAACCTAAAATCTAAACCTAACCCCAAATCTAAACCTAAAATCTAAACCTAACCCCAAATCTAAACCTAACCCCAAATCTAAACCTAAAATCTAAACCTAACCCCAAATCTAAACCTAAAATCTAAACCTAACCCCAAATCTAAACCTAAAATCTAAACCTAACCCCAAATCTAAACCTAAAATCTAAACCTAACCCCAAATCTAAACCTAACCCCAAATCTAAACCTAAAATCTAAACCTAACCCCAAATCTAAACCTAAAATCTAAACCTAAAATCTAAACCTAACCCCAAATCTAAACCTAAAATCTAAACCTAACCCCAAATCTAAACCTAAAATCTAAACCTAACCCCAAATCTAAACCTAACCCCAAATCTAAACCTAAAATCTAAACCTAACCCCAAATCTAAACCTAACCCCAAATCTAAACCTTAAATCTAAACCTAATCCCAAATCTAAACCTTACCCCAAATATAAACCTAAAATCTAAACCTAACCCCAAATCTAAACCTAAAATCTAAACCTAACCCCAATTCTAAACCTAAAATCTAAACCTAACCTAAAATCTAAACCTAAAATCTAAACCTAAAATCTAAACCTAACCCCAAATCTAAACCTAAAATCTAAACCTAACCCCAAATCTAAACCTAACCCCAAATCTAAACCTAAAATCTAAACCTAAAATCTAAACCTAACCCCAAATCTAAACCTAAAATCTAAACCTAACCCCAAATCTAAACCTAACCCCAAATCTAAACCTAAAATCTAAACCTAAACCCAAATCTAAACCTAAAATCTAAACCTAAAATCTAAACCTAACCCCAAATCTAAACCTTAAATCTAAACCTAACCCCAAATCTAAACCTAAAATCTAAACCTAACCCCAAATCTAAACCTAAAATCTAAACCTAACCCCAAATTTAAACCTAAAATCTAAACCTAACCCCAAATCTAAACCCCAAATCTAAACCTAACCCCAAATTTAAACCTAACCCCAAATCTAAACCTAAAATCTAAACCTAACCCCAAATCTAAACCTAAAATCTAAACCTAAAATCTAAACCTAACCCCAAATCTAAACCTAAAATCTAAACCTAACCCCAAATCTAAACCTAACCCCAAATCTAAACCTAACCCCAAATCTAAACCTAAAATCTAAACCTAACCCCAAATCTAAACCTAAAATCTAAACCTAACCCCAAATCTAAACCTAACCCCAAATCTAAACCTAAAATCTAAACCTAAACCCAAATCTAAACCTAAAATCTAAACCTAACCCCAAATCTAAAGCTAACCCCAAATCTAAACCTTAAATCTAAACCTAACCCCAAATCTAAACCTAAAATCTAAACCTAACCCCAAATCTAAACCTAACCCCAAATCTAAACCTAAAATCTAAAACTAACCCCAAATTTAAACCTAAAATCTAAACCTAACCCCAAATCTAAACCCCAAATCTAAACCTAACCCCAAATCTAAACCTAACCCCAAATCTAAACCTAACATCTAAACCTAACCCGAAATCTAAACCTAAAATCTAAACCTAAAATATAAACCTAACCCCAAATCTAAACCTAAAATCTAAACCTAACCCCAAATCTAAACCTAACCGCAAATCTAAACCTAAAATCTAAACCTAACCCCAAATCTAAACCTAAAATCTAAACCTAACCCCAAATCTAAACCTAAAATCTAAACCTAACTCCAAATCTAAACCTAACCCCAAATCTAAACCTAAAATCTAAACCTAACCCCAAATCTAAACCTAACCCCATATCTAAACCTAAAATCTAAACCTAACCCCAAATCTAAACCTAAAATCTAAACCTAACCCCAAATCTAAACCTAACCCCAAATCTAAACCTAAAATCTAAACCTAACCCCAAATCTAAACCTTACCCGAAATCTAAACCTAAAATCTAAACCTAACCCCAAATCTAAACCTAAAATCTAAACCTAACCCCAAATCTAAACCTAAAATCTAAACCTAACCCCAAATCTAAACCTAAAATCTAAACCTAAAATCTAAACCTAACCCCAAATCTAAACCTAAAATCTAAACCTAAAATCTAAACCTAACCCCAAATCTAAACCTAAAATCTAAACCTAACCCCAAATCTAAACCTAAAATCTAAACCTAACCCCAAATCTAAACCTAACCCCAAATCTAAACCTAAAATCTAAACCTAACCCCAAATCTAAACCTAAAATCTAAACCTAAAATCTAAACCTAACCCCAAATCTAAACCTAAAATCTAAACCTAACCCCAAATCTAAACCTAACCCCATATCTAAACCTAAAATCTAAACCTTACCCCAAATATAAACCTAAAATCTAAACATAACCCCAAATCTAAACCTAAAATCTAAACCTAACCCCAAATCTAAACCTAAAATCTAAACCTAACCCCAAATCTAAACCTAAAATCTAAACCTAAAATCTAAACCTAACCCCAAATCTAAACCTAAAATCTAAACCTAACCCCAAATCTAAACCTAACCCCAAATCTAAACCTAAAATCTAAACCTAAACCCAAATCTAAACCTAAAATCTAAACCTAAAATCTAAACCTAACCCCAAATCTAAACCTTAAGTCTAAACCTATCCCCAAATCTAAACCTAAAATCTAAACCTAACCCCAAATCTAAACCTAACCCCAAATATAAACCTAAAATCTAAACCTAACCCCAAATTTAAACCTAAAATCTAAACGTAACCCCAAATCTAAACCTAAAATCTAAACCTAACCCCAAATCTAAACCTAAAATCTAAACCTAAAATCTAAACCTAACCCCAAATCTAAACCTAAAATCTAAACCTAACCCCAAATCTACACCTAACCCCAAATCTAAACCTAAAATCTAAACCTAACCCCAAATCTAAACCTAAAATCTAAACCTAACTCCAAATCTAAACCTAACCCCAAATCTAAACCTAAAATCTAAACCTAACCCCAAATCTAAACCTAACCCCAAATCTAAACCTAAAATCTAAACCTAACCCCAAATCTAAACCTTACCCCAAATATAAACCTAAAATCTAAACCTAACCCCAAATATAAACCTAATATCTAAACCTAACCCCAAATCTAAACCTAAAATCTAAACCTAACCCAAATCTAAACCTAACCCCAAATCTAAACCTAAAATCTAAACCTAACCCCAAATCTACACCTAACCCCAAATCTAAACCTAAAATCTAAACCTAACCCCAAATCTAAACCTAAAATCTAAACCTAACTCCAAATCTAAACCTAACCCCAAATCCAAACCTAAAATCTAAACCTAACTCCAAATCTAAACCTAACCCCAAATCTAAACCTAAAATCTAAACCTAACCCCAAATCTAAACCTAACCCCATATCTAAACCTAAAATCTAAACCTAACCCCAAATCTAAACCTAAAATCTAAACCTAACCCCAATTCTAAACCTAACCCCAAATCTAAACCTAAAATCTAAACCTAACCCCAAATCTAAACCTTACCCCAAATATAAACCTAAAATCTAAACCTAACCCCAAATCTAAACCTAAAATCTAAACCTAAAATCTAAACCTAACCCCAAATCTAAACCTAAAATCTAAACCTAACCCCAAATCTAAACCTAACCCCAAATCTAAACCTAAAATCTAAACCTAACCCTAATTCTAAACCTAACCCCAAATCTAAACCTAAAATCTAAACCTAACCCCAAATCTAAACCTAAAATCTAACCCTAACCCCAAATCTAAACCTAACCCCAAATCTAAACCTAAAATCTAAACCTAACCCCAAATCTAAACCTAAAATCTAAACCTAACCCCAAATCTAAACCTAAAATCTAAACCTAACCCCAAATCTAAACCTAAAATCTAAACCTAACCCCAAATCTAAACCTAAAATCTAAACCTAACCCCAAATCTAAACCTAACCCCAAATCTAAACCTAAAATCTAAACCTAACCCCAAATCTAAACCTAAAATCTAAACCTAAAATCTAAACCTAACCCCAAATCTAAACCTAAAATCTAAACCTAACCCCAAATCTAAACCTAAAATCTAAACCTAACCCCAAATCTAAACCTAACCCCAAATCTAAACCTAAAATCTAAACCTAACCCCAAATCTAAACCTAACCCCAAATCTAAACCTAAAATCTAAACCTAATCCCAAATCTAAACCTTACCCCAAATATAAACCTAAAATCTAAACCTAACCCCAAATCTAAACCTAAAATCTAAACCTAACCCCAAATCTAAACCTAACCCCAAATCTAAACCTAAAATCTAAACCTAACCCCAAATCTAAACCTAACCCCAAATCTAAACCTAAAATCTAAACCTAACCCCAAATCTAAACCTAACCCCAAATCTAAACCTAAAATCTAAACCTAACCCCAAATCTAAACCTAAAATCTAAACCTAACTCCAAATCTAAACCTAACCCCAAATCTAAACCTAAAATCTAAACCTAACCCCAAATCTAAACCTAACCCCATATCTAAACCTAAAATCTAAACCTAACCCCAAATCTAAACCTAAAATCTAAACCTAACCCCAAATCTAAACCTAACCCCAAATCTAAACCTAAAATCTAAACCTAACCCCAAATCTAAACCTTACCCGAAATCTAAACCTAAAATCTAAACCTAACCCCAAATCTAAACCTAAAATCTAAACCTAACCCCAAATCTAAACCTAAAATCTAAACCTAACCCCAAATCTAAACCTAAAATCTAAACCTAAAATCTAAACCTAACCCCAAATCTAAACCTAAAATCTAAACCTAAAATCTAAACCTAACCCCAAATCTAAACCTAAAATCTAAACCTAACCCCAAATCTAAACCTAAAATCTAAACCTAACCCCAAATCTAAACCTAACCCCAAATCTAAACCTAAAATCTAAACCTAACCCCAAATCTAAACCTAAAATCTAAACCTAAAATCTAAACCTAACCCCAAATCTAAACCTAAAATCTAAACCTAACCCCAAATCTAAACCTAACCCCATATCTAAACCTAAAATCTAAACCTTACCCCAAATATAAACCTAAAATCTAAACATAACCCCAAATCTAAACCTAAAATCTAAACCTAACCCCAAATCTAAACCTAAAATCTAAACCTAACCCCAAATCTAAACCTAAAATCTAAACCTAAAATCTAAACCTAACCCCAAATCTAAACCTAAAATCTAAACCTAACCCCAAATCTAAACCTAACCCCAAATCTAAACCTAAAATCTAAACCTAAACCCAAATCTAAACCTAAAATCTAAACCTAAAATCTAAACCTAACCCCAAATCTAAACCTTAAGTCTAAACCTATCCCCAAATCTAAACCTAAAATCTAAACCTAACCCCAAATCTAAACCTAACCCCAAATATAAACCTAAAATCTAAACCTAACCCCAAATTTAAACCTAAAATCTAACGTAACCCCAAATCTAAACCTAAAATCTAAACCTAACCCCAAATCTAAACCTAAAATCTAAACCTAAAATCTAAACCTAACCCCAAATCTAACCTAAAATCTAAACCTAACCCCAAATCTACACCTAACCCCAAATCTAAACCTAAAATCTAAACCTAACCCCAAATCTAAACCTAAAATCTAAACCTAACTCCAAATCTAAACCTAACCCCAAATCTAAACCTAAAATCTAAACCTAACCCCAAATCTAAACCTAACCCCAAATCTAAACCTAAAATCTAAACCTAACCCCAAATCTAAACCTTACCCCAAATATAAACCTAAAATCTAAACCTAACCCCAAATATAAACCTAATATCTAAACCTAACCCCAAATCTAAACCTAAAATCTAAACCTAACCCAAATCTAAACCTAACCCCAAATCTAAACCTAAAATCTAAACCTAACCCCAAATCTACACCTAACCCCAAATCTAAACCTAAAATCTAAACCTAACCCCAAATCTAAACCTAAAATCTAAACCTAACTCCAAATCTAAACCTAACCCCAAATCCAAACCTAAAATCTAAACCTAACTCCAAATCTAAACCTAACCCCAAATCTAAACCTAAATCTAAACCTAACCCCAAATCTAAACCTAACCCCATATCTAAACCTAAAATCTAAACCTAACCCCAAATCTAACCTAAAATCTAAACCTAACCCCAATTCTAAACCTAACCCCAAATCTAAACCTAAAATCTAAACCTAACCCCAAATCTAAACCTTACCCCAAATATAAACCTAAAATCTAAACCTAACCCCAAATCTAAACCTAAAATCTAAACCTAAAATCTAAACCTAACCCCAAATCTAAACCTAAAATCTAAACCTAACCCCAAATCTAAACCTAACCCCAAATCTAAACCTAAAATCTAAACCTAACCCTAATTCTAAACCTAACCCCAAATCTAAACCTAAAATCTAAACCTAACCCCAAATCTAAACCTAAAATCTAACCCTAACCCAAATCTAAACCTAACCCCAAATCTAAACCTAAAATCTAAACCTAACCCCAAATCTAAACCTAAAATCTAAACCTAACCCCAAATCTAAACCTAAAATCTAAACCTAACCCCAAATCTAAACCTAACCCAAATCTAAACCTAAAATCTAAACCTAAAATCTAAACCTAACCCCAAATCTAACCTAAAATCTAAACCTAACCCCAAATCTAAACCTAACCCCAAATCTAAACCTAAAATCTAAACCTAAACCCAAATCTAAACCTAAAATCTAAACCTAAAATCTAAACCTAACCCCAAATCTAAACCTTAAATCTAAACCTAACCCCAAATCTAAACCTAAAATCTAAACCTAACCCCAAATCTAAACCTAACCCCAAATCTAAACCTAAAATCTAAACCTAACCCCAAATTTAAACCTAAATCTAAACCTAACCCCAAATCTAAACCCCAAATCTAAACCTAACCCCAAATTTAAACCTAACCCCAAATCTAAACCTAAAATCTAAACCTAACCCCAAATCTAAACCTAAAATCTAAACCTAAAATCTAAACCTAACCCCAAATCTAAACCTAAAATCTAAACCTAACCCCAAATCTAAACCTAACCCCAAATCTAAACCTAACCCCAAATCTAAACCTAAAATCTAAACCTAACCCCAAATCTAAACCTAAAATCTAAACCTAACCCCAAATCTAAACCTAACCCCAAATCTAAACCTAAAATCTAAACCTAAACCAAATCTAAACCTAACCCCAAATCTAAAGCTAACCCCAAATCTAAACCTTAAATCTAAACCTAACCCCAAATCTAAACCTAAAATCTAAACCTAACCCCAAATCTAAACCTAACCCCAAATCTAAACCTAAAATCTAAAACTAACCCCAAATTTAAACCTAAAATCTAAACCTAACCCCAAATCTAAACCCCAAATCTAAACCTAACCCCAAATCTAAACCTAACCCCAAATCTAAACCTAACATCTAAACCTAACCCGAAATCTAAACCTAAAATCTAAACCTAAAATATAAACCTAACCCCAAATCTAAACCTAAAATCTAAACCTAACCCCAAATCTAAACCTAACCGCAAATCTAAACCTAAAATCTAAACCTAACCCCAAATCTAAACCTAAAATCTAAACCTAACCCCAAATCTAAACCTAAAATCTAAACCTAACTCCAAATCTAAACCTAACCCCAAATCTAAACCTAAAATCTAAACCTAACCCCAAATCTAAACCTAACCCCATATCTAAACCTAAAATCTAAACCTAACCCCAAATCTAAACCTAAAATCTAAACCTAACCCCAAATCTAAACCTAACCCCAAATCTAAACCTAAAATCTAAACCTAACCCCAAATCTAAACCTTACCCGAAATCTAAACCTAAAATCTAAACCTAACCCCAAATCTAAACCTAAAATCTAAACCTAACCCCAAATCTAAACCTAAAATCTAAAAACCTAAAATCTAAACCTAAAATCTAAACCTAACCCCAAATCTAAACCTAACCCCAAATCTAAACCTAAAATCTAAACCTAACCCCAAATCTACACCTAACCCCAAATCTAAACCTAAAATCTAAACCTAACCCCAAATCTAAACCTAAAATCTAAACCTAACCCCAAATCTAAACCTAAAATCTAAACCTAACTACAAATCTAAACCTAACCCCAAATCTAAACCTAAAATCTAAACCTAACTCCAAATCTAAACCTAACCCCAAATCTAAACCTAAAATCTAAACCTAACCCCAAATCTAAACCTAACCCCATATCTAAACCTAAAATCTAAACCTAACCCCAAATCTAAACCTAAAATCTAAACCTAACCCCAAATCTAAACCTAAAATCTAAACCTAACCCCAAATCTAAACCTTACCCCAAATATAAACCTGAAATCTAAACCTAACCCCAAATCTAAACCTAAAATCTAAACCTAACCCCAAATCTAAACCTAAAATCTAAACCTAACCTAAAATCTAAACCTAACCCCAAATCTAAACCTAAAATCTAAACCTAACCCCAAATCTAAACCTTAAATCTAAACCTAACCCCAAATCTAAACCTAAAATCTAAACCTAACCCCAAATCTAAACCTAAAATCTAAACCTAACCCCAAATCTAAACCTAAAATCTAAACCTAACCCAAATCTAAACCTAAAATCTAAACCTAAAATCTAAACCTAACCCCAAATCTAAACCTAAAATCTAAACCTAAAATCTAAACCTAACCCCAAATCTAAACCTAAAATCTAAACCTAACCCCAAATCTAAACCTAAAATCTAAACCTAACCCCAAATCTAATCCTAACCCCAAATCTAAACCTAAAATCTAAACCTAATCCCAAATCTAAACCTTACCCCAAATATAAACCTTAAATCTAAACATAACCCCAAATCTAAACCTAAAATCTAAACCTAACCCCAAATCTAAACCTAACCCCAAATCTAAACCTAAAATCTAAACCTAACCCAAATCTAAACCTAAAATCTAAACCTAACCCCAAATCTAAACCTAACCCCAAATCTAAACCTAAAATCTAAACCTAACCCAAATCTAAACCTAAAATCTAAACCTAACCCCAAATCTAAACCTAACCCCAAATCTAAACCTAAAATCTAACCTAAACCTAACCCCAAATCTAAACCTAAATCTAAACCTAAAATCTAAACCTAACCCCAAATCTAAACCTAAAATCTAAACCTAACCCCAAATCTAAACCTAACCCCATATCTAAACCTAAATCTAAACCTTACCCCAAATATAAACCTAAAATCTAAACATAACCCCAAATCTAAACCTAAAATCTAAACCTAATCCCAAATCTAAACCTAAAATCTAAACCTAACCCCAAATCTAAACCTAAAATCTAAACCTAAAATCTAAACCTAACCCCAATTCTAAACCTAAAATCTAAACCTAACCCATAAACCTAAAATCTAAACCTAACCCCAAATCTAAACCTAACCCCAAATCTAAACCTAACCCCAAATCTAAACCTAAAATCTAAACCTAACCCCAAATCTAAACCTAACCCCAAATCTAAACCTAAAATCTAAACCTAAACCCAAATCTAAACCTAAAATCTAAACCTAAAATCTAAACCTAACCCCAAATCTAAACCTTAAGTCTAAACCTAACCCCAAATCTAAACCTAAAATCTAAACCTAACCCCAAATCTAAACCTAACCCCAAATATAAACCTAAAATCTAAACCTAACCCCAAATTTAAACCTAAAATCTAAACGTAACCCCAAATCTAAACCTAAATCTAAACCTAACCCCAAATCTACACCTAACCCGAAATCTAAACCTAAAATCTAAACCTAACCCCAAATCTAAACCTAAAATCTAAACCTAACTCCAAATCTAAACCTAACCCCAAATCTAAACCTAAAATCTAAACCTAACCCCAAATCTAAACCTAACCCCAAATCTAAACCTAAAATCTATACCTAACCCCAAATCTAAACCTTACCCCAAATATAAACCTAAAATCTAAACCTAACCCCAAATATAAACCTAATATCTAAACCTAACCCCAAATCTAAACCTAAAATCTAAACCTAACCCAAATCTAAACCTAACCCCAAATCTAAACCTAAAATCTAAACCTAACCCCAAATCTACACCTAACCCCAAATCTAAACCTAAAATCTAAACCTAACCCCAAATCTAAACCTAAAATCTAAACCTAACTCCAAATCTAAACCTAACCCCAAATCTAAACCTAAAATCTAAACCTAACTCCAAATCTAAACCTAACCCCAAATCTAAACCTAAAATCTAAACCTAACCCCAAATCTAAACCTAACCCCATATCTAAACGTAAAATCTAAACCTAACCCCAAATCTAAACCTAAAATCTAAACCTAACCCCAATTCTAAACCTAACCCCAAATCTAAACCTAAAATCTAAACCTAACCCCAAATCTAAACCTTACCCCAAATATAAACCTGAAATCTAAACCTAACCCCAAATCTAAACCTAAAATCTAAACCTAAAATCTAAACCTAACCCCAAATCTAAACCTAAAATCTAAACCTAACCCCAAATCTAAACCTAACCCCAAATCTAAACCTAAAATCTAAACCTAACCCCAAATCTAAACCTAAAATCTAAACCTAACCCCAAATCTAAACCTAACCCCAAATCTAAACCTAAAATCTAAACCTAACTCCAAATCTAAACCTAACCCCAAATCTAAACCCAAAATCTAAACCTAACCCCAAATCTAAACCTAAAATCTAAACCTAACCCCAAATCTAAACCTAAAATCTAAACCTAACCCCAAATCTAAACCTAACCCCAAATCTAAACCTAAAATCTAAACCTAACCCCAAATCTAAACCTAAAATCTAAACCTAACCCCAAATCTAACACCAAATCTAAACCTAACCCCAAATCTAAACCCCAAATCTAAACCTAACCCCAAATCTAAACCTAACCCCAAATCTAATCCTAACCCCATATCTAAACCTAAAATCTAAACCTAACCCCAAATATAAACCTAAAATCTAAACCTAACCCCAAATCTAAACCTAAAATCTAAACCTAACCCCAAATCTAAACCTAAAATCTAAACCTAAAATCTAAACCTAACCCCAAATCTAAACCTAAAATCTAAACCTACCCCAAATCTAAACCTAACCCCAAATCTAAACCTAAAATCTAAACCTAACCCCAAATCTAAACCTAACCCCAAATCTAAACCTAAAATCTAAACCTAACCCCAAATCTAAACCTAAAATCTAAACCTAACCCCAAATCTAAACCTTAAATCTAAACCTAACCACAAATCTAAACCTACAATCTAAACCTAACCCCAAATCTAAACCTAACCCCAAATCTACACCTAACCCCAAATCTAAACCTAAAATCTAAACCTAACCCCAAATCTAAACCTAAAATCTAAACCTAACTCCAAATCTAAACCTAACCCCAAATCTAAACCTAAAATCTAAACCTAACCCCAAATCTAAACCTAACCCCAAATCTAAACCTAAAATCTAAACCTAACCCCAAATCTAAACCTAACCCCAAATCTAAACCTAAAATCTAAACCTAACCCCAAATCTAAACCTAAAATCTAAACCTAACCCCAAATCTAAACCTAACCCCAAATCTAAACCTAAAATCTAAACCTAACCCCAAATATAAACCTAACCCCAAATCTAAACCTAAAATCTAAACCTAACCTAAAATCTAAACCTAACCCCAAATCTAAACCTAAAATCTAAACCTAACCCCAAATCTAACACCAAATCTAAACCTAACCCCAAATCTAAACCTAAAATCTAAACCTAACCCCAAATCTAAACCTAACCCCAAATCTAATCCTAACCCCATATCTAAACCTAAAATTTAAACCTAACCCCAAATATAAACCTAAAATCTAAACCTAACCGCAAATCTAAACCTAAAATCTAAACCTAACCCCAAATCTAAACCTAAAATCTAAACCTAACCCCAAATCTAAACCTAAAATCTAAACCTAACTCCAAATCTAAACCTAACCCCAAATCCAAACCTAAAATCTAAACCTAACTCCAAATCTAAACCTAACCCCAAATCTAAACCTAAAATCTAAACCTAACCCCAAATCTAAACCTAACCCCAAATCTAAACCTAAAATCTAAACCTAACCCCAAATCTAAAACAAAAATCTAAACCTAACCCCAATTCTAAACCTAACCCCAAATCTAAACCTTACCCCAAATATAAACCTGAAATCTAAACCTAAACCCAAATCTAAACCTAAAATCTAAACCTAACCCCAAATCTAAACCTAACCCCAAATCTAAACCTAAAATCTAAACCTAACCCCAAATCTAAACCTAACCCCAAATCTAAACCTAAAATCTAAACCTAACCCCAATTCTAAACCTAACCCCAAATCTAAACCTAAAATCTAAACCTAACCCCAAATCTAAACCTTACCCCAAATATAAACCTGAAATCTAAACCTAACCCCAAATCTAAACCTAAAATCTAAACCTAACCCCAAATCTAAACCTAACCCCAAATCTAAACCTAAAATCTAAACCTAACCCCAAATCTAAACCTAACCCAAATCTAAACCTAAAATCTAAACCTAACCCCAAATCTAAACCTAAAATCTAAACCTAACCCCAAATCTAAACCTAACCCCAAATCTAAACCTAAAATCTAAACCTAACCCCAAATCTAAACCTAAAATCTAAACCTAACCCCAAATCTAAACCTAACCCCAAATCTAAACCTAAAATCTAAACCTAACCCCAAATCTAAACCTAACCCCAAATCTAAACCTAAAATCTAAACCTAACCCCAAATCTAAACCTAAAATCTAAACCTAACCCCAAATCTAAACCTAAGCCCAAATCTAAACCTAAAATCTAAACCTAACCCCAAATCTAAACCTAACCCCAAATCTAAACCTAAAATCTAAACCTAACCCCAAATCTAAACCTAAAATCTAAACCTAAAATCTAAACCTAACCCCAAATCTAAACCTAACCCCAAATCTAAACCTTAAATCTAAACCTAACCCCAAATCTAAACCTAAAATCTAAACCTAACCCCAAATCTAAACCTAAAATCTAAACCTAACCCCAAATCTAAACCTAAACCCAAATCTAAACCTAAAATCTAAACCTAACCCCAAATCTAAACCTAACCCCAAATCTAAACCTAAAATCTAAACCTAACCCCAAATCTAAACCTAAAATCTAAACCTAACCCCAAATCTAAACCCAACCCCAAATCTAAACCTAAAATCTAAACCTAACCCAAATCTAAACCTAACCCCAAATCTAAACGTAAAATCTAAACCTAACCCCAAATCTAAACCTTAAATCTAAACCTAAAATCTAAACCTAACCCCAAATCTAAACGTAAAATCTAAACCTAACCCCAAATCTAAACCTAACCCCATATCTAAACCTAAAATCTAAACCTAACCCCAAATCTAAACCTAAAATCTAAACCTAACCCCAAATCTAAACCTAACCCCATATCTAAACCTAAAATCTAAACCTAACCCCAAATCTAAACCTAAAATCTAAACCTAACCCCAAATCTACACCTAACCCCAAATCTAAACCTAAAATCTAAACCTTATCCCAAATCTAACCCTTACCCCAAATATAAACCTAAAATCTAAACCTAACCCCAAATCTAAACCTAAAATCTAAACCTAACCCCAAATCTACACCTAACCCCAAATCTAAACCTAAAATCTAAACCTAACCCCAATTCTAAACCTAACCCCAAATCTAAATCTAAAATCTAAACCTAACCCCAAATCTAAACCTTACCCCAAATATAAACCTGAAATCTAAACCTAACCCCAAATCTAAACCTAAAATCTAAACCTAACCCCAAATCTAAACCTAACCCCAAATCTAAACCTAAAATCTAAACCTAACCCCAAATCTAAACCTAACCCCAAATCTAAACCTAAAATCTAAACCTAACCCCAATTCTAAACCTAACCCCAAATCTAAACCTAAAATCTAAACCTAACCCCAAATCTAAACCTTACCCCAAATATAAACCTGAAATCTAAACCTAACCCCAAATCTAAACCTAAAATCTAAACCTAACCCCAAATCTAAACCTAAAATCTAAACCTAACCCCAAATCTAAACCTAACCCCAAATCTAAACCTAAAATCTAAACCTAACCCCAAATCTAAACCTAAAATCTAAACCTAACCCCAAATCTAAACCTAACCCCAAATCTAAACCTTAAATCTAAACCTAACCCCAAATCTAAACCTAAAATCTAAACCTAACCCCAAATCTAAACCTAAAATCTAAACCTAACCCCAAATCTAAACCTAACCCCAAATCTAAACCTAAAATCTAAACCTAACCCCAAATCTAAACCTAACCCCAAATCTAAACCTAAAATCTAAACCTAACCCCAAATCTAAACCTAAAATCTAAACCTAACCCCAAATCTAAACCTAAGCCCAAATCTAAACCTAAAATCTAAACCTAACCCCAAATCTAAACCTAACCCCAAATCTAAACCTAAAATCTAAACCTAACCCCAAATCTAAACCTAAAATCTAAACCTAAAATCTAAACCTAACGCCAAATCTAAACCTAACCCCAAATCTAAACCTTAAATCTAAACCTAACCCCAAATCTAAACCTAAAATCTAAACCTAACCCCAAATCTAAACCTTAAATCTAACCTAACCCCAAATCTAAACCTAAACCCAAATCTAAACCTAAAATCTAAACCTAACCCCAAATCTAAACCTAACCCCAAATCTAAACCTAAAATCTAAACCTAACCCCAAATCTAAACCTAAAATCTAAACCTAACCCCAAATCTAAACCTAACCACAAATCTAAACCTAAAATCTAAACCTAACCCCAAATCTAAACCTAACCCCAAATCTAAACCTAAAATCTAAACCTAACCCCAAATCAAAACCTAAAATCTAAACCTAACCCCAAATCTAAACCTAACCCCAAATCTAAACCTAAAATCTAAACCTAACCCCAAATCTAAACCTAAAATCTAAACCTAACCCCAAATCTAAACCTAAAATCTAAACCTAACCCCAAATCTAAACCTAACCCCATATCTAAACCTAAAATCTAAACCTAACCCCAAATCTAAACCTAAAATCTAAACCTAACCCCAAATCTAAACCTAACCCCATATCTAAACCTAAAATATAAACCTAACCCCAAATCTAAACCTAAAATCTAAACCTAACCCCAAATCTACACCTAACCCCAAATCTAAACCTAAAATCTAAACCTTATCCCAAATCTAACCCTTACCCCAAATATAAACCTAAAATCTAAACATAACCCCAAATCTAAACCTAAAATCTAAACCTAACCCCAAATCTAAACCTAAAATCTAAACCTAACCCCAAATCTAAACCTAAAATCTAAACCTAACCCAAATCTAAACCTAACCCCAAATCTAAACGTAAAATCTAAACCTAACCCCAAATCTAAACCTAAAATCTAAACCTAAAATCTAAACCTAACCCCAAATCTAAACCTAAAATCTAAACCTAACCCCAAATCTAAACCTAACCCCATATCTAAACCTAAAATCTAAACCTAACCCCAAATCTAAACCTAAAATCTAAACCTAACCCCAAATCTAAACCTAACCCCATATCTAAACCTAAAATATAAACCTAACCCCAAATCTAAACCTAAAATCTAAACCTAACCCCAAATCTACACCTAACCCCAAATCTAAACCTAAAATCTAAACCTTATCCCAAATCTAACCCTTACCCCAAATATAAACCTAAAATCTAAACATAACCCCAAATCTAAACCTAAAATCTAAACCTAACCCCAAATCTAAACCTTAAATCTAAACCTAACCCCAAATCTAAACCTAAAATCTAAACCTAACCCCAAATCTAAACCTAAAATCTAAACCTAACTCCAAATCTAAACCTAACCCCAAATCTAAACCTAAAATCTAAACCTAACCCCAAATCTAAACCTAACCCCAAATCTAAACCTAAAATCTAAACCTAACCCCAAATCTAAACCTAACCCCAAATCTAAACCTAAAATCTAAACCTAACCCCAAATCTAAACCTAAAATCTAAACCTAACCCCAAATCTAAACCTAACCCCAAATCTAAACCTAAAATCTAAACCTAACCCCAAATATAAACCTAACCCCAAATCTAAACCTAAAATCTAAACCTAACCTAAAATCTAAACCTAACCCCAAATCTAAACCTAAAATCTAAACCTAACCCCAAATCTAACACCAAATCTAAACCTAACCCCAAATCTAAACCTAAAATCTAAACCTAACCCCAAATCTAAACCTAACCCCAAATCTAATCCTAACCCCATATCTAAACCTAAAATTTAAACCTAACCCCAAATATAAACCTAAAATCTAAACCTAACCGCAAATCTAAACCTAAAATCTAAACCTAACCCCAAATCTAAACCTAAAATCTAAACCTAACCCCAAATCTAAACCTAAAATCTAACCTAACTCCAAATCTAAACCTAACCCCAAATCCAAACCTAAAATCTAAACCTAACTCCAAATCTAAACCTAACCCCAAATCTAAACCTAAAATCTAAACCTAACCCCAAATCTAAACCTAACCCCAAATCTAAACCTAAAATCTAAACCTAACCCCAAATCTAAAACAAAAATCTAAACCTAACCCCAATTCTAAACCTAACCCAAATCTAAACCTTACCCCAAATATAAACCTGAAATCTAAACCTAAACCCAAATCTAAACCTAAAATCTAAACCTAACCCCAAATCTAAACCTAACCCCAAATCTAAACCTAAAATCTAAACCTAACCCCAAATCTAAACCTAACCCCAAATCTAAACCTAAAATCTAAACCTAACCCCAATTCTAAACCTAACCCCAAATCTAAACCTAAAATCTAAACCTAACCCCAAATCTAAACCTTACCCCAAATATAAACCTGAAATCTAAACCTAACCCCAAATCTAAACCTAAAATCTAAACCTAACCCCAAATCTAAACCTAACCCCAAATCTAAACCTAAAATCTAAACCTAACCCCAAATCTAAACCTAACCCCAAATCTAAACCTAAAATCTAAACCTAACCCCAAATCTAAACCTAAAATCTAAACCTAACCCCAAATCTAAACCTAACCCCAAATCTAAACCTAAAATCTAAACCTAACCCCAAATCTAAACCTAAAATCTAAACCTAACCCCAAATCTAAACCTAACCCCAAATCTAAACCTAAAATCTAAACCTAACCCCAAATCTAAACCTAACCCCAAATCTAAACCTAAAATCTAAACCTAACCCCAAATCTAAACCTAAAATCTAAACCTAACCCAAATCTAAACCTAAGCCCAAATCTAAACCTAAAATCTAAACCTAACCCCAAATCTAAACCTAACCCCAAATCTAAACCTAAAATCTAAACCTAACCCCAAATCTAAACCTAAAATCTAAACCTAAAATCTAAACCTAACCCCAAATCTAAACCTAACCCCAAATCTAAACCTTAAATCTAAACCTAACCCCAAATCTAAACCTAAAATCTAAACCTAACCCCAAATCTAAACCTAAAATCTAAACCTAACCCCAAATCTAAACCTAAACCCAAATCTAAACCTAAAATCTAAACCTAACCCCAAATCTAAACCTAACCCCAAATCTAAACCTAAAATCTAAACCTAACCCCAAATCTAAACCTAAAATCTAAACCTAACCCCAAATCTAAACCCAACCCCAAATCTAAACCTAAAATCTAAACCTAACCCCAAATCTAAACCTAACCCCAAATCTAAACGTAAAATCTAAACCTAACCCCAAATCTAAACCTTAAATCTAAACCTAAAATCTAAACCTAACCCCAAATCTAAACGTAAAATCTAAACCTAACCCCAAATCTAAACCTAACCCCATATCTAAACCTAAAATCTAAACCTAACCCCAAATCTAAACCTAAAATCTAAACCTAACCCCAAATCTAAACCTAACCCCATATCTAAACCTAAAATCTAAACCTAACCCCAAATCTAAACCTAAAATCTAAACCTAACCCCAAATCTACACCTAACCCCAAATCTAAACCTAAAATCTAAACCTTATCCCAAATCTAACCCTTACCCCAAATATAAACCTAAAATCTAAACCTAACCCCAAATCTAAACCTAAAATCTAAACCTAACCCCAAATCTACACCTAACCCCAAATCTAAACCTAAAATCTAAACCTAACCCCAATTCTAAACCTAACCCCAAATCTAAATCTAAAATCTAAACCTAACCCCAAATCTAAACCTTACCCCAAATATAAACCTGAAATCTAAACCTAACCCCAAATCTAAACCTAAAATCTAAACCTAACCCCAAATCTAAACCTAACCCCAAATCTAAACCTAAAATCTAAACCTAACCCCAAATCTAAACCTAACCCCAAATCTAAACCTAAAATCTAAACCTAACCCCAATTCTAAACCTAACCCCAAATCTAAACCTAAAATCTAAACCTAACCCCAAATCTAAACCTTACCCCAAATATAAACCTGAAATCTAAACCTAACCCCAAATCTAAACCTAAAATCTAAACCTAACCCCAAATCTAAACCTAAAATCTAAACCTAACCCCAAATCTAAACCTAACCCCAAATCTAAACCTAAAATCTAAACCTAACCCCAAATCTAAACCTAAAATCTAAACCTAACCCCAAATCTAAACCTAACCCCAAATCTAAACCTTAAATCTAAACCTAACCCCAAATCTAAACCTAAAATCTAAACCTAACCCCAAATCTAAACCTAAAATCTAAACCTAACCCCAAATCTAAACCTAACCCCAAATCTAAACCTAAAATCTAAACCTAACCCCAAATCTAAACCTAACCCCAAATCTAAACCTAAAATCTAAACCTAACCCCAAATCTAAACCTAAAATCTAAACCTAACCCCAAATCTAAACCTAAGCCCAAATCTAAACCTAAAATCTAAACCTAACCCCAAATCTAAACCTAACCCCAAATCTAAACCTAAAATCTAAACCTAACCCCAAATCTAAACCTAAAATCTAAACCTAAAATCTAAACCTAACGCCAAATCTAAACCTAACCCCAAATCTAAACCTTAAATCTAAACCTAACCCCAAATCTAAACCTAAAATCTAAACCTAACCCCAAATCTAAACCTTAAATCTAAACCTAACCCCAAATCTAAACCTAAACCCAAATCTAAACCTAAAATCTAAACCTAACCCCAAATCTAAACCTAACCCCAAATCTAAACCTAAAATCTAAACCTAACCCCAAATCTAAACCTAAAATCTAAACCTAACCCCAAATCTAAACCTAACCACAAATCTAAACCTAAAATCTAAACCTAACCCCAAATCTAAACCTAACCCCAAATCTAAACCTAAAATCTAAACCTAACCCCAAATCAAAACCTAAAATCTAAACCTAACCCCAAATCTAAACCTAACCCCAAATCTAAACCTAAAATCTAAACCTAACCCCAAATCTAAACCTAAAATCTAAACCTAACCCCAAATCTAAACCTAAAATCTAAACCTAACCCAAATCTAAACCTAACCCCATATCTAAACCTAAAATCTAAACCTAACCCCAAATCTAAACCTAAAATCTAAACCTAACCCCAAATCTAAACCTAACCCCATATCTAAACCTAAAATATAAACCTAACCCCAAATCTAAACCTAAAATCTAAACCTAACCCCAAATCTACACCTAACCCCAAATCTAAACCTAAAATCTAAACCTTATCCCAAATCTAACCCTTACCCCAAATATAAACCTAAAATCTAAACATAACCCCAAATCTAAACCTAAAATCTAAACCTAACCCCAAATCTAAACCTAAAATCTAAACCTAACCCCAAATCTAAACCTAAAATCTAAACCTAACCCCAAATCTAAACCTAACCCCAAATCTAAACGTAAAATCTAAACCTAACCCCAAATCTAAACCTAAAATCTAAACCTAAAATCTAAACCTAACCCCAAATCTAAACCTAAAATCTAAACCTAACCCCAAATCTAAACCTAACCCCATATCTAAACCTAAAATCTAAACCTAACCCCAAATCTAAACCTAAAATCTAAACCTAACCCCAAATCTAAACCTAACCCCATATCTAAACCTAAAATATAAACCTAACCCCAAATCTAAACCTAAAATCTAAACCTAACCCCAAATCTACACCTAACCCCAAATCTAAACCTAAAATCTAAACCTTATCCCAAATCTAACCCTTACCCCAAATATAAACCTAAAATCTAAACATAACCCCAAATCTAAACCTAAAATCTAAACCTAACCCCAAATCTAAACCTTAAATCTAAACCTAACCCCAAATCTAAACCTAAAATCTAAACCTAACCCCAAATCTAAACCTAAAATCTAAACCTAACCCCAAATCTAAACCTAACCCCAAATCTAAACCTAAAATCTAAACCTAACCCAAATCTAAACCTAACCCCAAATCTAAACCTAAAATCTAAACCTAACCCCAAATCTAAACCTAAAATCTAAACCTAACCCCAAATCTAAACCTAAGCCCAAATCTAAACCTAAAATCTAAACCTAACCCCAAATCTAAACCTAACCCCAAATCTAAACCTAAAATCTAAACCTAACCCCAAATCTAAACCTAAAATCTAAACCTAAAATCTAAACCTAACCCCAAATCTAAACCTAACCCCAAATCTAAACCTTAAATCTAAACCTAACCCCAAATCTAAACCTAAAATCTAAACCTAACCCAAATCTAAACCTAAAATCTAAACCTAACCCCAAATCTAAACCTAAACCCAAATCTAAACCTAAAATCTAAACCTAACCCCAAATCTAAACCTAACCCAAATCTAAACCTAAAATCTAAACCTAACCCCAAATCTAAACCTAAAATCTAAACCTAACCCCAAATCTAAACCCAACCCCAAATCTAAACCTAAAATCTAAACCTAACCCCAAATCTAAACCTAACCCCAAATCTAAACGTAAAATCTAAACCTAACCCCAAATCTAAACCTTAAATCTAAACCTAAAATCTAAACCTAACCCCAAATCTAAACGTAAAATCTAAACCTAACCCCAAATCTAAACCTAACCCCATATCTAAACCTAAAATCTAAACCTAACCCCAAATCTAAACCTAAAATCTAAACCTAACCCCAAATCTAAACCTAACCCCATATCTAAACCTAAAATCTAAACCTAACCCCAAATCTAAACCTAAAATCTAAACCTAACCCCAAATCTACACCTAACCCCAAATCTAAACCTAAAATCTAAACCTTATCCCAAATCTAACCCTTACCCCAAATATAAACCTAAAATCTAAACCTAACCCCAAATCTAAACCTAAAATCTAAACCTAACCCCAAATCTACACCTAACCCCAAATCTAAACCTAAAATCTAAACCTAACCCCAATTCTAAACCTAACCCCAAATCTAAATCTAAAATCTAAACCTAACCCCAAATCTAAACCTTACCCCAAATATAAACCTGAAATCTAAACCTAACCCCAAATCTAAACCTAAAATCTAAACCTAACCCCAAATCTAAACCTAACCCCAAATCTAAACCTAAAATCTAAACCTAACCCCAAATCTAAACCTAACCCCAAATCTAAACCTAAAATCTAAACCTAACCCAATTCTAAACCTAACCCCAAATCTAAACCTAAAATCTAAACCTAACCCCAAATCTAAACCTTACCCCAAATATAAACCTGAAATCTAAACCTAACCCCAAATCTAAACCTAAAATCTAAACCTAACCCCAAATCTAAACCTAAAATCTAAACCTAACCCCAAATCTAAACCTAACCCCAAATCTAAACCTAAAATCTAAACCTAACCCCAAATCTAAACCTAAAATCTAAACCTAACCCCAAATCTAAACCTAACCCCAAATCTAAACCTTAAATCTAAACCTAACCCCAAATCTAAACCTAAAATCTAAACCTAACCCCAAATCTAAACCTAAAATCTAAACCTAACCCCAAATCTAAACCTAACCCCAAATCTAAACCTAAAATCTAAACCTAACCCCAAATCTAAACCTAACCCCAAATCTAAACCTAAAATCTAAACCTAACCCCAAATCTAAACCTAAAATCTAAACCTAACCCCAAATCTAAACCTAAGCCCAAATCTAAACCTAAAATCTAAACCTAACCCCAAATCTAAACCTAACCCCAAATCTAAACCTAAAATCTAAACCTAACCCCAAATCTAAACCTAAAATCTAAACCTAAAATCTAAACCTAACGCCAAATCTAAACCTAACCCCAAATCTAAACCTTAAATCTAAACCTAACCCCAAATCTAAACCTAAAATCTAAACCTAACCCCAAATCTAAACCTTAAATCTAAACCTAACCCCAAATCTAAACCTAAACCCAAATCTAAACCTAAAATCTAAACCTAACCCCAAATCTAAACCTAACCCCAAATCTAAACCTAAAATCTAAACCTAACCCCAAATCTAAACCTAAAATCTAAACCTAACCCCAAATCTAAACCTAACCACAAATCTAAACCTAAAATCTAAACCTAACCCCAAATCTAAACCTAACCCCAAATCTAAACCTAAAATCTAAACCTAACCCCAAATCAAAACCTAAAATCTAAACCTAACCCCAAATCTAAACCTAACCCCAAATCTAAACCTAAAATCTAAACCTAACCCCAAATCTAAACCTAAAATCTAAACCTAACCCCAAATCTAAACCTAAAATCTAATCCTAACCCCAAATCTAAACCTAACCCCATATCTAAACCTAAAATCTAAACCTAACCCCAAATCTAAACCTAAAATCTAAACCTAACCCCAAATCTAAACCTAACCCCATATCTAAACCTAAAATATAAACCTAACCCCAAATCTAAACCTAAAATCTAAACCTAACCCCAAATCTACACCTAACCCCAAATCTAAACCTAAAATCTAAACCTTATCCCAAATCTAACCCTTACCCCAAATATAAACCTAAAATCTAAACATAACCCCAAATCTAAACCTAAAATCTAAACCTAACCCCAAATCTAAACCTAAAATCTAAACCTAACCCCAAATCTAAACCTAAAATCTAAACCTAACCCCAAATCTAAACCTAACCCCAAATCTAAACGTAAAATCTAAACCTAACCCCAAATCTAAACCTAAAATCTAAACCTAAAATCTAAACCTAACCCCAAATCTAAACCTAAAATCTAAACCTAACCCCAAATCTAAACCTAACCCCATATCTAAACCTAAAATCTAAACCTAACCCCAAATCTAAACCTAAAATCTAAACCTAACCCCAAATCTAAACCTAACCCCATATCTAAACCTAAAATATAAACCTAACCCCAAATCTAAACCTAAAATCTAAACCTAACCCCAAATCTACACCTAACCCCAAATCTAAACCTAAAATCTAAACCTTATCCCAAATCTAACCCTTACCCCAAATATAAACCTAAAATCTAAACATAACCCCAAATCTAAACCTAAAATCTAAACCTAACCCCAAATCTAAACCTTAAATCTAAACCTAACCAACCTAACCCCAAATCTAAACCTAACCCAAATCTAACCCTAAAATCTAAACCTAACCCCAAATCTAAACCTAAACCAAATCTAAACCTAAAATCTAAACCTAACCCCAAATCTAAACCTAAAATCTAAACCTAACCCCAATCTAACCTAAATCTAAACCTAACCCCAAATCTAAACCTAACCCCAAACCTAACCCAAATCTAAACCTAACCCCAAATCTAAACCCTAAAATCTAAACCTAACATCTAAACTAACCCCAAATCTAACCTAAATCTAAAACCCAAATCTAAACCTAACCCAAATCTAACCTAAAATCTAAACCTAACCCCAAACTAAACCTAACCCCATATCTAACCTAAAATCTAAACCTAACCCCAAATCTAAACCTAAAATCTAAACCTAACCCCAAATCTAAACCTAACCCAAATCTAAACCTAAAATCTAAACCTAACCCAAATCTAAACCTAACCCCAAATCTAAACCTAAATCTAACCTAACCCCAAATCTACACCTAACCCCAAATCTAAACCTAAAATCTAAACCTAACCCCAAATCTAAACCTAACCCCATATCTAAACCTAAATCTAAACCTAACCCCAAATCTAACCTAAAATCTAAACCTACCACAAATCTAAACCTAACCCCAAATCTAAACCTAACCCCAAATCTAACCTAAAATCAAACCTAAATCTAAACCTAACCCCAAATCTAACCTAAAATCTAAACCTAACCCAAATCTAAACCTAACCCCATATCTAAACCTAAAATCTAAACCTAACCCCAAATCTAAACCTAAAATCTAAACCTAACCCAAATCTAAACCTAACCCCATATCTAACCTAAAATATAAACCTAACCCCAAATCTAAACCTAAAATCTAAACCTAACCCCAAATCTACACCTAACCCCAAATCTAAACCTAAAAATCTAAACCTTATCCCAAATCTAACCCTTACCCCAAATATAAACCTAAAATCTAAACATAACCCCAAATCTAAACCTAAAATCTAAACCTAACCCCAAATCTAAACCTAAAATCTAAACCTAACCCCAAATCTAAACCTAAAATCTAAACCTAACCCCAATTCTAACCTAACCCCAATTCTAAACGTAAAATCTAAACCTAACCCCAAATCTAAACCTAAAATCTAAACCTAAAATCTAAACCTAACCCCAAATCTAAACCTAAATCTAAACCTAACCCCAAATCTAAACCTAACCCCATATCTAAACCTAAAATCTAAACCTAACCCAAATCTAAACCTAAAATCTAAACCTAACCCCAAATCTAAACCTAACCCCATATCTAAACCTAAAATATAAACCTAACCCCAAATCTAAACCTAAAATCTAAACCTAACCCCAAATCTACACCTAACCCCAAATCTAAACCTAAAATCTAAACCTTATCCCAAAACTAACCCTTACCCCAAATATAAACCTAAAATCTAAACATAACCCCAAATCTAAACCTAAAATCTAAACCTAACCCCAAATCTAAACCTTAAATCTAAACCTAACCCCAAATCTAAACCTAAAATCTAAACCTAACCCCAAATCTAAACCTAAAATCTAAACCTAACCCCAAATCTAAACCTAACCCCAAATCTAAACCTAAAATCTAAACCTAACCCCAAATCTAAACCTAACCCCAAATCTAAACCTAAAATCTAAACCTAACCCCAAATCTAAACCTAAAATCTAAACCTAACCCCAAATCTAAACCTAACCCCAAATCTAAACCTAAAATCTAAACCTAACCCCAAATCTAAACCTAACCCCAAATCTAAACCTAAAATCTAAACCTAACCCCAAATCTAAACCTAAAATCTAAACCTAAAATCTAAACCTAACCCCAAATCTAAACCTAAAATCTAAACCTAACCCCAAATCTAAACCTAACCCCATATCTAAACCTAAAATCTAAACCTAACCCCAAATCTAAACCTAAAATCTAAACCTAACCCCAAATCTAAACCTAACCCCAAATCTAAACCTAAAATCTAAACCTAACCCAAATCTAAACCTAACCCCAACTCTAAACCTAAAATCTAAACCTAACCCCAAATCTACACCTAACCCCAAATCTAAACCTAAAATCTAAACCTAACCCCAAATCTAAACCTAAAATCTAAACCTAACCCCAAATCTACACCTAACCCCAAATCTAAACCTAAAATCTAAACCTTATCCCAAATCTAACCCTTACCCCCAAATATAAACCTAAAATCTAAACATAACCCCAAATCTAAACCTAAAATCTAAACCTAACCCCAAATCTAAACCTAAAATCTAAACCTAAAATCTAACCTAACCCAAATCTAAACCTAAAATCTAAACCTAACCCCAAATCTACACCTAACCCCAAATCTAAACCTAAAATCTAAACCTAACCCCAAATCTAAACCTAAAATCTAAACCTAACCGCAAATCTAAACCTAACCCCAAATCTAAACCTAAAATCTAAACCTAACCCCAAATCTAAACCTAACCCCAAATCTAAACTAAAATCTAAACCTAACCCCAAATCTAAACCTTACCCCAAATATAAACCTAAAATCTAAACCTAACTCCAAATCTAAACCTAAAATCTAAACCTAACCCCAAATCTAAACCTAAAATCTAAACCTAACCCCAAATCTAAACCTAAAATCTAAACCTAAAATCTAAACCTAACCCCAAATCTAAACCTAAAATCTAAAACCTAACCCCAAATCTAAACCTAACCCAAATCTAAACCTAAAATCTAAACCTAACCCCAAATCTAAACCTAAAATCTAAACCTAACCCAAATCTAAACCTAAAATCTAAACCTAACACCAAATCTAAACCTAACCCCAAATCTAAACCTAAAATCTAAACCTAACCCCAAATCTAAACCTAACCCCAAATCTAATCCTAACCCCATATCTAAACCTAAAATCTAAACCTAACCCCAAATATAAACCTAAAATCTAAACCTAACCCCAAATCTAACCTAAAATCTAAACCTAACCCCAAATCTAAACCTAAAATCTAAACCTAAAATCTAAACCTAACCCCAAATTTAAACCTAAAATCTAAACCTACCCCAAATCTAAACCTAACCCCAAATCTAAACCTAAAATCTAAACCTAACCCCAAATCTAAACCTAAAATCTAAACCTAACCCCAAATCTAAACCTAAAATCTAAACCTAACACCAAATCTAAACCTAACCCCAAATCTAAACCTAAAATCTAAACCTAACCCAAATCTAAACCTAACCCCAAATCTAATCCTAACCCCATATCTAAACCTAAAATCTAAACCTAACCCAAATATAAACCTAAAATCTAAACCTAACCCCAAATCTAAACCTAAAATCTAAACCTAACCCCAAATCTAAACCTAAAATCTAAACCTAAAATCTAAACCTAACCCCAAATTTAAACCTAAAATCTAAACCTACCCCAAATCTAAACCTAACCCCAAATCTAAACCTAAAATCTAAACCTAACCTAAAATCTAAACCTAACCCCAAATCTAAACCTAAAATCTAAACCTAACCCCAAATCTAAACCTTAAATCTAAACCTAACCACAAATCTAAACCTAACCCCAAATCTACACCTAACCCCAAATCTAAACCTAAAATCTAAACCTAACCCCAAATCTAAACCTAAAATCTAAACCTAACTCGAAATCTAAACCTAACCCCAAATCTAAACCTAAAATCTAAACCTAACTCCAAATCTAAACCTAACCCCAAATCTAAACCTAAAATCTAAACCTAACCCCAAATCTAAACCTAAAATCTAAACCTAACCCCATATCTAAACCTTACCCCAAATATAAACCTAAATCTAAACCTAACCCCAAATCTAAACCTAAAATCTAAACCTAACCCCAAATCTAAACCTAACCCCAAATCTAAACCTAAAATCTAAACCTAACCCCAAATCTACACCTAACCCCAAATCTAAACCTAAAATCTAAACGTAAAATCTAAACCTAACCCCAAATCTAAACCTAAAATCTAAACCTAACCCCAAATCTAAACCTAACCCCAAATCTAAACCTAAAATCTAAACCTAACCCCAATTCTAAACCTAACCCCAAATCTAAACCTAAAATCCAAACCTAACCCCAAATCTAAACCTAAAATCTAAACCTAACCCCAAATCTAAACCTTAAATCTAAACCTAACCCCAAATCTAAACCTAAAATCTAAACCTAACCCCAAATCTAAACCTAAAATCTAAACCTAACCCCAAATCTAAACCTAACCCCAAATCTAAACCTAAAATCTAAACCTAACCCCAAATCTAAACCTAACCCCAAATCTAAACCTAAAATCTAAACCTAACCCCAAATCTAAACCTAAAATCTAAACCTAACCCCAAATCTAAACCTAAAATCTAAACCTAACCCCAAATCTAAACCTAACCCCAAATCTAAACCTAAAATCTAAACCTAACCCCAAATCTAAACCTAAAATCTAAACCTAAAATCTAAACCTAACCCCAAATCTAAACCTAAAATCTAAACCTAACCCCAAATCTAAACCTAACCCCATATCTAAACCTAAAATCTAAACCTAACCCCAAATCTAAACCTTAAATCTAAACCTAACCCCAAATCTAAACCTAACCCCAAATCTAAACCTAAAATCTAAACCTAATCCCAAATCTAAACCTAACCCCATATCTAAACCTAAAATCTAAACCTAACCCCAAATCTAAACCTAAAATCTAAACCTAACCCCAAATCTAACCTAACCCCATATCTAAACCTAAAATATAAACCTAACCCAAATCTAAACCTAAAATCTAAACCTAACCCCAATCTACACCTAACCCCAAATCTAAACCTAAAATTTAAACCTTATCCCAAATCTAACCCTTACCCCAAATATAAACCTAAAATCTAAACATAACCCAAAATCTAAACCTAAAATCTAAACCTAACCCCAAATCCTAAACCTAAAATCTAAACCTAACCCCAAATCTAAACCTAAAATCTAAACCTAACCCCAAATCTAAACCTACCCCAAATCTAAACGTAAAATCTAAACCTAACCCCAAATATAAACCTAAAATCTAAACCTAACCCAAATCTAAACCTAAAATCTAAACCAAACCCCAAATCTAAACCTAAAATCTAAACCTAAAATCTAAACCTAACCCAAATTTAAACCTAAAATCTAAACCTACCCCAAATCTAAACCTAACCCCAAATCTAAACCTAAAATCTAAACCTAACCCCAAATCTAAACCTAACCCCAAATCTAAACCTAAAATCTAAACCTAACCCCAAATCTAAACCTAAAATCTAAACCTAACTCGAAATCTAAACCTAACCCCAAATCTAAACCTAAAATCTAAACCTAACCCAAATCTAAACCTAAAATCTAAACCTAACCCCAAATCTAAACCTAAAATCTAAACCTAACCCCAAATCTAAACCTAAAATCTAAACCTAACCCCAAATCTAAACCTAAAATCTAAACCTAACCCCAAATCTAAACCTAACCCCAAATCTAAACCTAAAATCTAAACCTAACCCCAAATCTAAACCTAAAATCTAAACCTAACCCCAAATCTAAACCTAACCCCAAATCTAAACCTAAAATCTAAACCTAACCCCAAATCTAAACCTAACCCCAAATCTAAACCTAAAATCTAAACCTAACCCCAAATCTAAACCTAAAATCTAAACCTAAAATCTAAACCTAACCCCAAATCTAAACCTAAAATCTAAACCTAACCCCAAATCTAAACCTAACCCCATATCTAAACCTAAAATCTAAACCTAACCCCAAATCTAAACCTAAAATCTAAACCTAACCCAAATCTAAACCTAACCCCAAATCTAAACCTAAAATCTAAACCTAACCCAAATCTAACCTAACCCAAATCTAAACCTAAAATCTAAACCTAACCCCAAATCTACACCTAACCCCAAATCTAAACCTAAAATCTAAACCTAACCCCAAATCTAACCTAACCCCATATCTAAACTAAAATCTAAACCTAACCCAAATCTAAACCTAACCCCAAATCTAAACCTAAAATCTAAACCTAAAATCTAAACCTAACCCCAAATCTAAATCTAAAATCTAAACCTAACCCCAAATCTAAACCTAACCCCATATCTAAACCTAAAATCTAAACCTAACCCCAAATCTAAACCTAAAATCTAAACCTAACCCCAAATCTAAACCTAAAATCTAAACCTAACCCCAAATCTAAACCTAAAATCTAAACCTAACCCCAAATCTAAACCTAAAATCTAAACCTAAAATCTAAACCTACCCCAAATCTAAACCTAAAATCTAAACCTAACCCCAAATCTAAACCTAACCCCAAATCTAAACCTAAAATCTAAACCTAACCCCAAATCTAAACCTAAAATCTAAACCTAACACCAAATCTAAACCTAACCCCAAATCTAAACCTAAAATCTAAACCTAACCCAAATCTAAACCTAACCCCAAATCTAATCCTAACCCCATATCTAAACCTAAAATCTAAACCTAACCCCAAATATAACCTAAAATCTAAACCTAACCCCAAATCTAAACCTAAAATCTAAACTAACCCCAAATCTAAACCTAAAATCTAAACCTAAAATCTAAACCTAACCCCAAATTTAAACCTAAAATCTAAACCTACCCCAAATCTAAACCTAACCCCAAATCTAAACCTAAAATCTAAACCTAACCTAAAATCTAAACCTAACCCCAATCTAAACCTAAAATCTAAACCTAACCCCAAATCTAAACCTTAAATCTAAACCTAACCACAAATCTAAACCTAACCCAAATCTACACCTAACCCCAAATCTAAACCTAAAATCTAAACCTAACCCCAAATCTAAACCTAAAATCTAAACCTAACTCCAAATCTAAACCTAACCCCAAATCTAAACCTAAATCTAAACCTAACTCCAAATCTAAACCTAACCCCAAATCTAAACCTAAAATCTAAACCTAACCCCAAATCTAAACCTAAATCTAAACCTAACCCATATCTAAACCTTACCCCAAATATAAACCTAAAATCTAAACCTAACCCCAAATCTAAACCTAAAATCTAAACCTAACCCCAAATCTAAACCTACCCCCAAATCTAAACCTAAAATCTAAACCTAACCCCAAATCTACACCTAACCCCAAATCTAAACCTAAAATCTAAACGTAAAATCTAAACCTAACCCCAAATCTAAACCTAAAATCTAAACCTAACCCCAAATCTAAACCTAAAATCTAACCTAACCCCAAATCTAAACCTAAAATCTAAACCTAAAATCTAAACCTAACCCCAAATTTAAACCTAAAATCTAAACCTACCCCAAATCTAAACCTAACCCCAAATCTAAACCTAAAATCTAAACCTAACCTAAAATCTAAACCTAACCCCAAATCTAAACCTAAAATCTAAACCTAACCCCAAATCTAAACCTTAAATCTAACCTAACCACAAATCTAAACCTAACCCCAAATCTACACCTAACCCCAAATCTAAACCTAAAATCTAAACCTAACCCCAAATCTAAACCTAAAATCTAAACCTAACTCGAAATCTAAACCTAACCCCAAATCTAAACCTAAAATCTAAACCTAACTCCCAAATCTAAACCTAACCCCAAATCTAAACCTAAAATCTAAACCTAACCCCAAATCTAAACCTAAAATCTAAACCTAACCCCATATCTAAACCTTACCCCAAATATAAACCTAAAATCTAAACCTAACCCCAAATCTAAACCTAAAATCTAAACCTAACCCCAAATCTAACCTAACCCCAAATCTAAACCTAAAATCTAAACCTAACCA